>NW_027186418.1:1303335-1456722 GCF_028583685.1 Petaurus breviceps papuanus | reverse complement strand
GACACTGATACAGAGGTTTCCATGGTGAAAACAAACAGGGAGAAAGGTGTAAAACCTAGGATAAACTGTGTAATAACAGCTTCATTTCTTTTGTGTTTTGAGGTTTTATAAAACACTTTACCCATGTCTGTCCAATCAGTTAGGTAATGCATTATTGTCCTCATTTTACAGATGAGAAAACTGAGGCCTAGAGAGGTTAAGTAGGGGTAACTTACACGAGATGTACTAGGTCTTAGATTGTATGAGGCAATCCTTCAAAAAATGTAATCAATCTCTATTTCATCAGCCAGGCTATCTCATAAGATTATCTTTGTTATCAGGAAGGACAGCCTGTAGCTTTCAGTTTTGTTAAGTATTTTTCAGCAATAGGGTAGTTTCCAGTAACTCACTTCTGACCCAAGTAGGAGGAAGGCGGGGTTCAGGAGAGAGTTTAAATTAGGAACTGGGAAGGGATTGGTAGAATATCTCCTGCTGTAGCCGGTATCTGCAGAGTCCTCCTCTTCTGCCTGGGTCTGTATTCACATTTTTTCTGGTAGTTATAACTCTTGTTATTGCATGTCATTACCTTTTGCCAGTGTTAGAGAACTTAAAGAAGGGAGAATGATGCTGGGGAGAGTAGTCAGGAGCCAGAGTATGTCAGCTTGTTGCACCATTAAATAAGGGAATGAACTGAGTTCTGTTGCTGCTAAAGTTGTCAGCAAGGAGAATCTAGAAATTAGTATAATAATATTACTGTGCATAAATATATCATGTCTGTCTCTAACACTTTGGAGTGGTTGAGGGGGTTCCACTTCATTTTTGTATGGTCTGAGAGGGCAGATCATAGGGCAGGAAGTTTTTAAATTGAATTTTATTTATTTCAGTCAGAAATATCAATTTAATCTCCCACCATGCCACCATAAAAAAAAAAAACCAACAACAACTTTGTAACAAATACACATAGTCAAGCAAAATAAATTCTTACATTGTACATAGCCAAAAAGATGTCTCATTCTGCACCCTGAGTTCATGTCCTCTCTGTCAGGAAAGGACCAGATGCTTTATCATCGATCTTCTGGAATCATAGTCAGGCATTATACTGATCAGAATTGTTTTATTTTTTTTGCAGTGTTGGAAAGGGTAGAAGTTTTAGAAAGGAATATTTCAGCCCAGTGGAAGAAAGAATTCCTCCTAACAATTACAGCCATTAGACAATGGAATAGGGAATATAGGGAAGCAGTAACACTGTATCATTATAGATCTTTAATGGAAAACTTGCTGTCCACTTGCCAGGAATTTGTTGTAGAGATTTATCCCTCAGGATCAGATGTAATTGACCTTGAAATCCTATAAATGTAAATATTTTGAGTTAGAAATTCAAATTCTCTACCTTATTTTCATTGATTCTACCTCCTTAATAAGAAGTTAGGCAGTATTACATTTCCATAATATTACCTGAATATATTCCTACACTGCCTTCCAATTATTGTGAATAAATCACTTAGCTACCTTTTTTTTAAGGGCATGTTTTATTGCATGGAGAAAAATACATGTGGAAATAGAACTTTTTTCCTTTGAGTGGAAAAATGACTTTTTTGCTAGATTCATGTAGGGTTATAGAAGGTACACAGTCTCCCTAGCAGAAGACTCAGGTGGAGCCCTGGCTTCTATGTTTAACTAGTTTTATGACCCCTTCAACTTCTCTAAATTAATCTGTAAAATGTAGATAATAATACTTGCACTGGCTACCTCACAGGATCATGGCAGTAGAAGTGTTTTGTAAATTTTAAAGCCTTATAGAAAAGTCGTCATCGTTAAGTGATACATAGATCTAGAAATAATAGTCCTATCATCATCATCACTATTTAATGGGAAGGTTTGGTTTCTTGCCATATTCTTTTCTTGGTGGTAGCCTGTAATAAAGAGAAGCAGGGAATTGTGTGGTTCCATTTGTCTTTGTGAAAGACAAGCTCTTTATTAGGTTGATATTAGAAACCGATCCCTCACGCTGGAGTCTAGAAGTCAGGGGGGAGTGTTGCTTGCTTAAAACAGGTTTTGTGGGGGGGGGAATTTTGCGGGGAGAAGGGTTGTCATTCCCCCTTCTGTAAAGTCTCTTGGCACTGCCTCTGATTCCACAATGGGGCTGGGATGATGAGAGTGCCTTGCATTTTTAGCATCAAGAAATCTTCCTGAACCTGAGTTCAAATCGGGCCTCAGACACTTAACACATACTAGCTATGTGACCTTGCAAGTCGCTTTAACCCCAATTGCCCTGCCTTCCCTCCAAAAAGAAAAAAAGAAATCTTCCTTAAGCACCAGAACTCCAGGTTACATATACTGGTGCTGCCCTGCATGTATATTTGTATGATTGCCATATCTTGTTAATCTTACTGAGATATAATTTATATAAAATTCAACAATTTCCCTATTTCTCTTTCGTTCAGTGGTTCTATTACTTTTCCTCAATTTAGCAAGATTTTGTTAAATTTGTACTCTGTTCTAGACATACATCTAGAGATACAAAGTCAAAATATAAGACAGTCTCTACACCAAGGTCTTACTTACATGTTACTGGAAGGAAGACATCAGGTACACAGATAAGTGATTACAAAATGTGGCCTAACTGGGGAAAATTAGGAAGGGTTTCTTATAGAAAATGGCACTTCAGCTGAACCTTAATGAGAGCTAGGATTTCTGAAAAGTGAAGGTGGAAAAAAGGAGCATTTATGGCCTAAGGGAGAGCCACCAAGACAAAGAATCAGAAAGTGGAATGTCATGTAAGCCAGCAGCTAGCAGCCTGGAATATAGTATGTGTGAGGAGAACTAATATGTAATCAGACTGAAGATATAGGCCGGTGCAGGGCTTTCTTTCCCAAATCAGAGTTCACATTTTAATCTCCAGGAAAGAGGTATATTTGGAAGCTTCTTGAGTAGGGAAGGAACTTGACCTACACTTAGCATTTAGGTTACTGTGAAATAACTACTCAGACTTACCTCTACCCTCCCTACTCAAAGTCCCAAACAAATCACAGAATGGCTCCCATCATCCCCTCTGATGCCCTCTCCACAAAACTGGGAAGCTGTTCTTCTGCCTTTAGGCAGAAGCTTTTGGAAAGCCTGCATTTTAGATTTAGACCAGATTATTTCCTTAAAGTTGTAGGTGTACACAATTCTGTCTCTAACTCTAATACTTCTCACTTATTAGCATACTTTCATATTTATAATAACATCCATACTTACTATGCTAAAATAAGACACTTTTTTTTAGTATGTTTATAAATATATTTTAGGAATATCATTTTGGCAGCTGTATGCTGGATGAATTGTGTGAGGCAGAGGCTTAATGCAGGCAAACCAATGAGGAAGCATTTGCAATAATGTAGGCCAGAGGTACTAAGGACTGAAATTAAGGTGGCTGTGTTGTGATTGGAAATAAGGGGGCAGAAGAGATGATGTGGAGGGTAAACCACCTGGCAACCTATTGAATGGAGGTAGAAGCAGAGGGCAGTGAGAGTGAAGCATCAAGAACAACTCCTGGATTGCACCTTTTGCAGAAATAAGGAAGTCAGGAGGAAGGGTGGTTTAGGAGAAAATATAATGAGTTCTGTTCCTCTTTTTCTCTTCCTTCTCACCACTCAGATACTGTTCTTAGAATGGTAAGGGTCTTATTGAACTCTATTCCAGAATAGTCAGGGTCGTTGAGAACAGGAACTGAGTTTTGTTTTGTTTTTTCCCTTTGTTTGTACCCCCAGTCTTTACCATAGTGCCTGGCACATAGTAGGAACTTTATAAATGCTAGTTGACTGACTCACTCCTAGTCCATAAAGGATTAAATATCTGTCCAATGAAGAAATAGTTTGTATTTTATTTTTAAAAGTACTTTTCAGCTTCTTCTTTAAAGATATGATGTGCTATTCTTCCTTGATAATGAGTTTATTTAACTTGGACTTTTAAAACCACCAAAACTCTCACATGAACGGGATTTTTATTTGTTTCATATAAGAGTATTTCAATTGTGTTACTTCAGACAGCAATATTTGTTAAACTACCTTTCTATTGGAGGAGGACAAGAAACTATCTTAGGACTACTAGAACATTTATGAAACTCTCAAGAAAGAAATAATCAGAGTAGAAGGAAAGGAAGAAGCAAAGAAAACTGAGAAAAGAAAAGGAAAAAAAAAAGAGGAGAACAAGTGGAACCCTCTTTACCTGTAATTATTGGTTGATCACCAAATCTACCTTACCTCTAACCAAGGGAAACTGCCCTTTCTGGTTCCTGGCTCATAGGCAGTGTTCCCCTCACCAGCATGTTACGAGGGGCATTGTGTGGTCAATCCCTTAGCTTGTTTACAAAACTTAGGGTCCCTCCCCCATGACTCCATGGAATTTCCAAGAGAAAAGAAAAATAATTTGGCACCTAGCCATGTACTCAAATAGAGGCCCACACCCACTTTGTCTGTAATCAAAAGACTTATGAGAAATTGCAAGTTAACTCCTCAGGAACAGGTAGGGAGACCCTAGCTCTTGGACAAAGGCAAATAGATCCATGAGGGGGTTAGGCTTCTGATGTCCCTTACTAGAATAGGACTTAGAAGTTGCTAAGAGTAGAAATTCAAGGGGATTGGTTTCTTAATAAAAAAAATTTTATTGTGAAGACAGAATTTAGAAATTGCCCCATTATTTTAATTTTCTTTATTGACATCTGAGAATTGATAAATTAGCCCTCTTCTGATGCCTCACCCAGGAGTGGCAGTAACTCTGGATGTCTATGCCAACAAAGCACAAACTCTAGGAGATCCTACCAAATTAATAATAATGCCAGCTCACAGTTATATAGCACTTTAAGGTTCACAAAGTACTTTACCTACATTATTTCATTTGATCCTCACAATTAACTCTGTGAGGGAAATGCTGTTATTAAGCCTATTTTATAAATGAGGAAAGTGAGGCTCAGGGGCACGTAGCAAGTAATGGGCCCAACAACAGACCATCCTCCAAGAACCATCTTAGCTAGGCCTCGCAGTGTTCATCAACAGAAGTTTGGTCATCAGATGATGAATCTTTGGGTCACATCCTTTGTGAAATCACATGGAAAGGTCTAACCTACTTATTAGAATGATTTAATAATGATCTTGCCAGCATATTAAAATCAGATGAATAGAAGAAGAGTTCTAGTCTACCAGTACATAAAATGCAAAAGTTTTAGGGATAAGACTTTGACATCTATACCACCCTGGGCAAGTCACTTGATGCTTAAGTTTGTTCAGCTATAAAATAAAGGAGTTGGATCAGAGGACCTCCAATGTCCCTTCCATTTCAAATCTATGATCTTATGAGCTATTTGGATAGCTACAAAATTTGTTTTCTTTTGGTTCTCAGAAGTGCCTCTCACATAAGCAAGATTGTTAATAGGTGAGGTTAATAGTGTTTAACTCATTACTTGAATGTTAATATCAAATGAAGAAAAGAAATCATGAAGTTGTCGATTTTGAAGTGAATAGTCAAGCAAAACCAGGCAGTGGAAAAATAGAAATGGAATAGGGGAAGAGCATCATTATAGGTTTGGGGGGAACTTTTCTTTAGCACCACAATATAGAGATAATGACTTCCTTCTTCCTTGCTGACTACCCCTCCAATGACAACCTACCTTCAATCTAGGGGAATAGAGGGAAGAAGCTAGAGGACTACCCCTTTAGCCATGCCTAACTTTCCATAAAGAATAACATGATTTTTAGCCAACATTTTCAAAGTTAAGAAGGAAATAATTACTAATAGAATGTACAGAGAAACGTTTTCAGAGGGTACAAAACTAAACAAGATAGCATTGATAATGAAAGAGCTATAAATAGTCCTCAATTATGTCATTTAAAACATAGAATAAAATAAGGAACTTTTGTCAGCTGTGCACCTCCGAGTGCCTGGGAATACTGCAGCTGGCTAGCAGAGGACACCAAAGGGTTGTACTTACGTAACTTCAAAAACACATTAGGAATCAGAACCCAGGGAAACAGAGAAAGAGCAAACACCCATTTGCTATGCATGTTTGACTTCAGAAAGCTTAAGTTTACTAAAATATATTAACTTGTTGTACCTAGAAAAACTGGACTTGTTTGCTGATTTGTTCCTTGGGCATCTCTCATGGGATTTAGAATTGAAAGAGGCCTTAAAGATTAGTCCAACACCTTCTCACCCCTTGCTTGAAGATGAAGATCAGAGCTCCTTACTATGACTGATCAAGAGAATAACAAATAAAAACATCAGCAGATCCTGTTCTCCTTATGCAGAAAAAATAAAAAGTGCTACAGTTTAGATGCCTCTGGAATTTTTCCAGCGACACAGATTTGTAATACTTGAAGCCCTCCATCTCTTAAGAATATAGTTCTTGCTCAGTTGTTGCTGGCAAGCTCAAGACTTTATAACTGTTAAAGAACCCCAATTTTTTTTTTATTTAACAAACTAGCTTCTCATACCTGCAGTTACAAATATACCTTTTTTGTTGTCAAATATAAGGTACCAAATATGTAATAAAATGTTGTGGGGGATATTCGCTCATACTAAACTGACAAAACTGAGGCCATTTGATGGGGGCGCCTTCATCTTCCCACTTCATCATTTCAGCTTCACCCAAGTGTATTTCTCTACTATCTCTTCATCCACCACGGTCATTCATGAAGAGGTGGCCATTTTCTTTGCCTAGGCAAACCCCTCTGCATGCATCCTTGATCCCATCCCTTCGTTTTTCTCCAGCAGATCACCCCCTCTATCATGCTCAATCTCTCCCCAACTACTGGCTCCTTCCCTGCTGCCTACAACAGGCTCATTCATTACTATCCTATCCAAAAAATTCTCTCACTTGTTCTTACCTTCCCTGCTAATTATCATTTTATATCTCTCCTCACCTTCTCAGCCAGACTTCTTGAGAAAAACTATCTACACTTACTGACCACGCCACACTACACCATTAAACTTGATAGCTTTTTGATGTTAAACAATTCAGCTCAACATATATGTGGCAGGTAACACACTAAGTGATGGAGATACAATGATAGCTATGACATAAGCCTTGATCTCAAGGGGCTTAACAGTCTAGTAGAGAAAAGATCCAAGTACAAAGTACAAAAATTATGGTAAAAAGGAAAGTATGAGGTAAGGGCAAAAGAGAGGTCCAGGCAAACAAAATACTATGAGAAATTGAAGGAAAGAAAACTTCTTCTGAGAGAGAGGAGGGTAGGGTGTTAGAGAAGGTTTCATGGAAGAAGTGTCATCTGAGTTGGAAGGAAGGCACATTCAGAGACAGAGCATTGTGTAAAGGGGTTGGATTAGATAATCTTTGATGTTTCTTCCAACTTTAATATTACATATAGATGTGCTTCTTTGATACCTGAGTACACCAAAAATATGAAATGCAGTTATTAAGCCAACAACAGTGAATAATAGCTTTTATGTCTTCTTCCTCTTTTCTAGGCCTTTATTTTGTTCTTCTGACCTATTGAGTATAATCAGCTGTTATCCTGAAGCACTTTAATTTCACAGTTCTAAGCTGTGGAAAATGGCTGACATTCTGAATGGCGAACCATATCCTTCCACTCCACAGGAGCTGTTCAAAAGTATAACAGCACAAGGAGAAATTGTCCGATCATTAAAAGCAGAAAAAGCACCAAAGGTACTTTGGAATTCTTTGCCTATTAATCTTAGTTTCTAAAAATCAATTAATTTCTTTCTAGTTGTTCTATTGCTATCCAGTGATTGAAATAAGTTGGTGTATGAGTTAGGAATGATTTGCTCCCCTACAATTAACTCTGTCAAAACACTAGCATACTACTTAATATGGTAGAAGAGACCATGGTTTTTCAACTTCCCTTGCCAGTGACTGCTTCTATAGCTACTAAGTTTGTTGTTGTTTTTTAATCTTAAGTACTTATAATGGAGAAGACATTTATCATCAGGAAGAAAAAGACAAACAGTACTTTCTTTGGGGGAGTTTACATTCTCCTAGTGGGAATAGAATGGTGTGTACAATAGAAGGAAGTCAAAGATTATTTGAGAGGGAACAGTATACTAATACCTGGGAAGATCAGGAAAGGCTTCAGTAAGAGGAAGCATTGGAGATAAAATTTGAAGGAAAATAAGGAGTCTGAGAGATGAAATAAATGCATGACGCCATTTCAGAAATGAAGGCTAGTTTTGGCCATGCACACAAGCAGGAGAAGGAATGGTGAATCTGGTGAACATTTAGTAAGTCTAGGCTGGCAGGAATGGGGGGGGGGGGGAAAGGCACGGGAATGACTTAAAAAGGCAATAATGTAAAATAAGACTGGGAGAGTAGGTTGGAATTGGTTTGTTGCAGACCAAAATACCTTTCTTAGGGTTCAGAACTGGACCTGTTATTTCATTAGTATGGGGAATATCCATCAGCCCCTTTTCTTAGGGTCAACTTAGACTCATAGAGAGTTGAGTTGCCTTTCTCAGAGTGTGGTCCAAGAACCCCTGGGATGTGCTAAAGGTGAAAACTGTTTTCCTAATAATACTAAGATGCTTTCATTTACAATATGGCAAAAATTGATAGCTGTAACCTATCTAAACAAAAGTTCTTTAAGGGTCCTCAATAATATTTAAGGATAAAAAAGGGTCCTGAAACCAAAAAGTTTTGAGAACCATTTGCCTAAAGCATTGAGAGGTTAAATGACTTTCCCAGAGTCACACAACTCCATGTGTCAGAGTTGAACTCAGTTGGTCCTGACCACTCTAAGGAATTTGTATTTTAGTCTGGAGGCAATTGGCAGACGCTAAAGATTTTAGAAAAGGGAAGTAACCCACCTTTATGTCCACTTCCCCTATTTTTATGTCATATGATGTTTCTCTCCTCATTTGGGACTATAAAATGATATCTAATCTATGAGACTATAAAATGATATGTAAAGCCTCAGACTGTCTCCTTCTCACACATGTTTTGTCCTCTAAAGCCCTCTGCTCAACTTGTTGAGTGAGGCTAGAGTTCTGAATTTGAACGTAAGAATGAATCCCTGGGTTTAGATTCCCTCTCTGACATGGACGACCAATAAACATTTATGAGATGATTCCTTTGAACCAGGTACTGTGATCTGCTCTGGGAATATAAAGAAATACAAAAAACAATTCCTTCCCTCAAGTAGTGTACATTCTAGTGGGGAAGACAATTTGTAAATAACTGGGTCCCTGCAAGATATAGACAGAGTAATAAACTTAGAACTTGTGTGAGTGACCATGAGCAAAGCACTACCTCTCAGGACTTCTGTTTCTTCATCCATAAAATGCATGTGATAATTAATTACCTGTAGTACCTACCTTGCACAGTTATTTTGAAGCTCAAATGAGAAGGTCTGTAAAGAACTTTTCAAACTTTCAAACTCTATAATTCTATATAAATACCTACTGATGTTATTAATAATAATTATGATAGGGGCAGCTAGGTGGCGCAGTGAATAGAGCACTGGCCCTGGAGTCAGGAGGACCTGAGTTCAAATCCAGCCTCAGACACTTAACACAAAAACTAACCATGTGACCTTGGGCAAGTTACTTAACCCCAATTGCCCTCCAAAAAGCAAAATAATAATAATGATAATAATAAGAGGCAGTATTGTATAGAAAGAGGTGTAGTATATAGAGAATTGTCACCCTGGACAAGCCACTTGACCTTTCAGTGCCCTAGGGAACACCCTAAGATTCTATGATGCTGAAGAGGTGTCACTTTGCATTGGTAGATGGAATTCTATACCAGGAGCTCATACATGACTGAAATCACAGGTGGAGCCCCAATCCCTATCCCTGGTGTTCTTATCATAAACAAGGCAATGTCAGTGTCAGTGGAGCATTAACTATGGGAAGTCTCACATACGTGAAAGGGCAGCCAGTGGGGGCCCATTGTGGACTTCATGTCTGAGCCCCACGAACCAACTAGACTAGATTCAGATTGGTTCTTGCTACATGATGACATCTGCTGGGGTGGGATCTCTTCTCTGCATAAGTGTCCTCAATGTCCAATATAAGAAAGGCTTTTCATGTAATAAGAGAGATCTACTGAATGCTTGTTGAATTGAACTAGAAAAATAGATTTTCTTTTCTGTCCTCTGTTTCAGAGGATGGAAAGGCTTTGCTAAATTGTAAGTCCTGAAAGTAAGGATAGAGCCAGGCTTGAAGTCAGAAAGACCTGGATTCAAATCCTACCTCTGACACTAGCTGTGCTACTTTGGGCAATTCACTTCACTTCCCTGCACTCCAGGCCTCTTGCTAATTAAGGCTCTAAGTTGCAACTTAGAAGTTGCATTGGTAGGAGTTTCTAAACCAAGAGTTCCCCACAACAGTGAGATCCGGACTAAAACAAGATAAAGGCACAACTTTGAAAAAGACCAACATGTCCAGATTTGGACATTTTTGTTATGGAACAACATTTGGGTGTCTTTGCAGTGCTTTTTCTGACTGTTTTTCTACCCTATCCCACAAATGAAACATGATCAATGTTAACAAATGTTCTTGGCTTATAAATGTCGGTGAATACAGCCATTTTGATAATGTTAATGTCTACAGATGTTGCTAAATTCTGTGCAGCACAGTATATGGTAACTTTTCACAGTCTACTCTTTATTATTAAATAAATAGAGAGAAGCAGACTTTTTGATGAAAACCATTTGTATTTGACTTAGGGATATATGTTGATAGAAGATGCATCTGATGTTCTGTGAATTAATTTCAGATAAAATGAAGCCAGCTGGTAAGACAACGACTCAGGGAAACACTTTACTGCCATTTTCAACAATTAACTATATTCTGTTTAAGCTACAAATAAACAGATTTTTACTTTCTCTCAAATTGTCTTTTTTTTCCTCTCTCCTGACTCGCTTTTCTTTTTTTTTTCCTCCCACCCCTCAAATTGTCTTGTCAAACCAGCTTTCTTGCCAACCTTCTTCAATAGCAATACTGGTTAAGTCTTTAACTTTCTTTTGGAGGAAGAAATGTCAACAAGACTCATAATTAAGTGGAGTTCTGTATATTTAAAAACAAGACAGTCTGCACACAGATAATTGAAGCCACTTAGGATATTTATCCTAGGAACTTGAAGAATGATTCAGAATAGACTAATCATGTCCATTTTAGCCTTTAGAAATAAAAAGCAATATTTAGGTAGACACTACAGTATAGTTTGGATGGTGTAACTATATTCAACTAAACTATTAGGACAGGTATTTATCTAACTAGAAAAGATACCACTTTTTTTTTTCTACACGGGCCTCAGTTCATAAAATGAGAGGAAGAGCTAAATGATTTCTTGAGGTCTCCCCCAGTTCTAACATTCTAAAATTCCATATCATTACATTCCTCTAAAAATAGTCCAAATTTAAAGGAATATTATATATTTGAACAAGAAGATTTTTCCTTTTGGGTACAAGGAAACTAGGCTATGTATATTTTTCTTTTTGTAATCTGTGACCTAATCTCTCAAGACCAATTATTTAAGTGTAGCTTTAGAGGCTGACTAATAAATTTGACCTATCTCTTTCCAAAGGCAATAATGTGATTTCCTAAGAAAAAACCTATAATTGATTTTCAAAATCTACATGAGAAAATTTTACTTGTCTAAAGCTGAGTACCCATCATTAACTTTGAACTGACCTTTATTCACAACATAAGGATCTGAAGATTTTCTGCCCTTTATGAATTTTAATAGTTCTTGTGTGTTGCTATTTTTTGGTAGTTATTATGGGATTAATTACCATAATTCCATGTCTCTGCCACTTAGATTACAGGCACATATTCTCAGCAGCTACGTGAAGGCATACTTTGCTACCTCACTTTGCCTGGACCAGTGACTTTTTGCAAGACCCTTATTAATCCATTATCAACAACACCACCCCCCTTCCCTCCATCAGAATGTCAGCATCAGCCCAAAATACAAGTTGGAGAATTATCAGTGAGTTGAGCCAGAACTTGAATCCCAGCCATATTAACTGTCTTGAGTGTCAGTCAGTCACCTTACTGTACCATGTGTAACATTTCTAACATGTAATCAGTAATGCCCCAGTAATCAAGATATGCTATGGTTTGTTGCTTGTGGTCCATTGTATTCAATTCATAGCACACAGTAGATTTTTTTTTAATTTAATAAGCTTTTATTAAACACTATTTGTAGGACACTGTTTTAGGTACCAGGAGTGAAACAAAGCCCTTGCCTCATGGATCTCATAGTCTCATAGGCATAGATAGCACATTCATAAGTCAGTGTAATTCAAAATAACACAATTTTAGTGCACCTGAGAGATGAAGAGTTCTATGTGAGGTCAGAGGAAAGAAAGTTGTTACCCACTTAGGGGAGCAGAAAAAAACCTGATATTGAGCAGATTGGACTTTAAAATTAGAATTCAGCAGGTGGAGATGGGGAGAGAAGAATGATTAGAGAAAAGAATAAGGAAAGGCAGGTGAGTTCAGGGCATGTTCTGGGAGCCATGAGTCCAGATTGACCAGAGCAAACATGAGGGGAAATAGAATGTAGACTTAAAAATCCCAAGATATAAGTCATTTCTTTTTTTTTTTAAAGCAATCGGAGTTAAGTAACTTGCTCAAGGTTACATGGCCAGTTATTTTTTTTGTGTGGGTACTGAGTATCTGAGACCAGAACCGATCCCTCCGATGCTGGGGCCGGCGCTCTTACTCACTGTGCCACCCGGCTGCCCCGATATAAGTCACTTCTAATAATATTTCACAGAATAAGTGGATGAATTCAATTGTTCAACAATTGGTCACCATCTTCAATGACTATAGACTATAAATAGTCTATCTACTAGATGAGATAAGAAATACACACACATAGGGGCAACCAGGTAGCACAGTGAGTAAGAGCACTGGCCCCAGAGTCGGGATGACCTGGGATCGAATCCGGGCTCAGATACTTAGCACCTACCCAGAAACACCTGGCTGTGTAACCTTGAGCAAGTTACTTTAACCCCAATTGCTTAAAAAAAAAAAAGAAATACACACATAATGTCAGTACCAGTTAAAAGTGAGATCAGTAACAGAGAAGATTAGATACTTAGACCATATCTTTATAGAAGGTAATAATATTGTTACAGAAGCAGATAACAAAAGATCATTTTCTTTTTCCTCTCTATTTTCTCCTCAAAATTAACAGACTCTGTACATTGACAGTAGTTCAAATGAAATAGGCAAGAAAACCTGATGCATTTGGAGCAGAAAAAGCAAACAAATTACAATTTATGCTGATGGTTTTTCCAGTACAGAAATTAATGGGACCCTATTAAGGTGATTGATTGTGAGCTTCCTTATTAGTCAGTAGACATTTAAAATGTCTACAAATCATTAACACTATGCTGACCATCTTAGAGTATATCAATCCTTTGTCCCGATGATGGTCAGTGTATCATTGTGCCACTGGATAAAATGTATTGCAGCATAGATTTTAGCTGTCCTTTGTCAACTAGATACTCTCAGTAAGGTCCTAGGATTTATAGTCTCCTGAAATAATTCCCATTTTAATGCCCACATTAATCACAGTGATTACTGAATGTTTCCTTCATTTGTTAGACTTATAAAAACAGTCCCACTCTTCACTGTTACTTATTAAATTGGACTTAAATCCAGTTCAGCTAACTGATTATTTAACATCTACCACTAGGGCAGCTACATGGTACAGTGAATAGAGCACCAGGCCTGGAGTCAGCAAGATCTGAGTTCCGATTCAGCTTCATATACTTACTAGCTGTGTAATCTCTGGACAAAATGAGATAAAATTTGTAAAGTGTTTTGCTAACCTTAAAGTGTTATATAAATGCCAGCTATCGTTATCATTATATGGGCAGGCTTTCTGGAGAAAGTAGCACTTGAGTTGGACTGGAAAGAATGGGTAGGAATTCTAGTCAGAGATGAAGTGCCCGACCTTCCTCATCAAGAACTCATGGGTCAGGTTCCAGGAACAGCATCAGAGAGGGTTACAAAAAATGTCGTTGCTTTTCAGAAAACATTATTAAGTGTTCATTTCTATGCTAGGTACTAGGAGAGATAAAAAGATGTTGAAGATTTGGTTCCTTGCCCACTTGACTTCCACCCATGCTAGAAGAGGCTTTCCTTATTTAAGACATGTTCACAATTAAAATGTTTTGTTTTGTTTTTCCATTTCCTTTTTTTCAGGATGAAATTGATTCTGCTGTTAAGCAATTATTGTCACTAAAAATAAACTACAAAGAAGTGACAGGACAGGATTATAATGCTGATTCTCCTCCCACAAACTCCAGTGGGGATGCTGGGACCACTAAAGATGAAGAGGATTTTGTAGATCCCTGGACTGTGCAGACCAGCAGTGCCAAAGGCATCGACTATGACAAGCTCATAGGTACCCTCCATTCTGTTTCCTCTGGCCCTGCCCATCTCCTGCCCCTGCCATCCTCCTTTTTTTTTTTTTTTTGCCTATTTCGAGAGTACAAACGTTTTCATTTTTGAAATTAAGTTCCTAAAATTGTTTCAAATTCACAAAGATAATCATCAAATTTTGGTAGTCTGGGAAACTGAGGAAATGGGCCAAACTGCCTTTTGTTATTCAGTGTTGAGTTACCACCTCTTCTATTACCTCAGCTAGGCATCTAGTTGTTCCCATTTCAAAGGCACATAATAAAGCACGTAATTTAAGGTCTATTTACCAAGCATTTTCTTCACTACAGGCTTATGAGGTAGTTAATACAAGTATTATCTCAATTTTGCTGGGAAAAGAAATAAGCGTTTATACTGGGCCTAAGATGTGCCAGACACTGTGCTAAATGCTTTTTATTAATATTATCTCATTTGATCCTCACAGCATCCCTAGGAAATGGGTATTAGTATCATCCTAATTTTACAGTTGAGAAAACTGAGGCAAACAGAGGCTAAGTGATTAGCCCAGGATCACCCAGCTAATAAGTGTCTGAGGTCAGATTTGAACTAGGGTCTTCCTGAGCTCAGCACTCTATCCACTGAGCCACCAGTTTGCCTGTAGGGAAACTTGAGGATCAGATAAGTTGAGTCCACTGTCACACAGCTAATAAGTGTCAGAGTTCAAGTTTGAACTCAAGTCTTGAAGTTGAGCATTCTTTTTCACTGTGCCATGGTGCTCTGTGCCAATGGAATACAGCCTCCACAGGTCCTGCTTAACCCAGAGGCCTCAGGGACCAGGCCAGCCAGAAACAGAAGGTCTTTGTTCTTATCAGCCCAGGGTTGTGTAGGTGAATTGTTTGGGATTTTTTATTTTTTTTAGCCAAAGCAGTTTATCACACCTTCTACCTCGGTGTGGAAGGGCTGTGGTATTCATTCCTTTCATTCACTGGAAGAGGAAGTGTTCCTGTGAAGTATTGAGAGAAGTCCAAAGTCCCAAATGAACTATCTGCAATGGGCAATCTGTATGTGACACCAATTCACCTGAGCAATTTTGAGTTGGACAAAGGGCGATTATTTTTAGTGTACCATGCCGGCAGTTTTCCCTTTTTCTTCATTTCTTGGAAGCAGAGAGGTGTATCGTCGAACCTCTCTGTAGCTCTCACCCTGTGGAAATGGGGCTGCAATAGACCTGCCTCACAAGAGATTGGAGGGAAGCAAGGTGGGAAAGTGTAATGCCAAGCAAAGGCAACTTCCCAAGGTTCAAAATACCAGCATAGGTGCTCTCCATTTTATTCAGTGACAAATTAAGAACAGAGAGAATCAACATATAGCATAATTCAAAATACAGCATTTACCAAGTGTGATTTAATCAAGTACTACCCCACCCCTGGACATCACATTCATTTAATCTATCCCAAAGTCCCTCTTCTAAATACTACTCCACCCCTAGGCTGTACATTCATTTAGTCCATCACAGAGCCCCTCTTCTCAAATGGAGATTAGTTTCCAATCATAAGTAAAGTACATTCATTTGTTTAATCACAGAGCACAAAAAAGTCAAAAGTTCCCCACCCTCGGATGACAATTGAATCTACCCCAGAGTTACAACAAGCACAGCATTTAATACCCAAAGAGAGGTCTTTTCTTCATCTTGACAGGAGGCAAGTTCTCAGCAATCTTTGTTCCTGGGGAGACAAATCTTAGCAAGGCCACAAGATACATTGCCAGTGTCTTCATTAACTCATTCTCTGTCTGCAGAACAGTGCTAGGACCCCTGAAAACATTATCAAAACCCCCTTCCAGGATTTCTGTAAACATACAACAAGAAAATCCTTCTTCAGGGCTTCTGAACCAACAGCAAGGTTCCCAGACCTCTGCAACAACAGGACTGTCTTTCACCAGTGGACAAATCTGGCAAAACAACATCAAAACAGACAGACAAAGTACCAGCATAACAGCCATGTCTCCTCAGTCCTTGGCATCTCTGAGTGGCAGCTCTCAAAACTCCTGGGCAATTCAAAGTGGCCCTCAGCAATCCTCTCAGTCTCTATCTGCCTCCAAGATGCTGCTTCCAAAAAGTTCTTCTGCCTCTCTCTTTTCTTGTGTCTCTCTAAATTTATGTCACCAGCTCCTCCCAGTCCAGCCCTCCCTTTCACGTCAACAAGTCCATCCCACAAAAGCTCTGGGTTTTAACACAATCAATTTGAAAACCAAGCCAATACAGGGGGAATCTTTATATTCCATTACTATTACAGAAAGAGACTAACCCACGGACACAGTTGTAGCCACTTTCTGAAGCTCCTCACATGAGGGTTGGAGAATAATCAAAGAAAACATTTTCTTTCAGAAAAGGTTCCTCTCTGGGACAATTAATGATTTTTACCTTGGACAGGTCATTCCTCTCTAAGCCTCAGTTTTCTCATCTATAAAATTGAGGATAATACTACTTGTACTACCTTCCTCACTAGAGTTTTTGTGAGGATCACACGAGATAAAAAACATACAAATTTTCAGAACTATTTACCTCTGTTTATAGCTGTTATTATGGGGGATGGAAGAGCCTGGGATAGTTTTTAAAATATACAGTTTTTTTTTTCTGTTTTACTATTTGATCTCTAAACAATATTCTTTCCAGTGAGATAAGCCTTTTGCTAAAAGACAATCCCTTTTTCAAGGTAGTGAAAAGTGACCTAAACCCTTTTATTGTTAGTTGCTAATATCTGGAGGGTTGGGTGGAATCAGATTGTGAGAGAATAAGGAAGTCCTAGGCCTGACCTTTATGGAACCTAGAGTTGGAACAGCCCATATTTTACCTTCTAGCTTTATTTCATTACTCTTTCACACAATCTACATTTCTACCAAACTGAACTACTCATATCCCAATCTCATCTTGTTCTCCCTCACCTCCATGCATTTGTACCCATTGTACTACCTAGAATTCCCTGCTTTTCTCCCCAGGAAGAGAATATTTCTCATTCTAACTTGCATTGTGGTTATTCAGGTTATTCATTATATGACTCATCCTCTTACAAAATTGCAAGTTTCTTGAAGGTAGGGATAGTATTATTTGTAATCTTTTTGTTAGTAGTACCTTTCACATAATAAATCCAATTGAATTGACTTAATTTGATTTCTGGACACAGTGACAGCTAAGGAAGGCATATCTATTTGTTTTACTAGTTTTTCTGCTTTTTTTATTTTAGTTCGGTTTGGAAGTAGCAAGATTGACAAAACCCTAATAGATCGAATTGAGAGGGTCATAGGACAAAAACCACATCATTTCCTGCGTAGAGGCATCTTTTTCTCTCACAGGTGAGACTTTATTTTCCCATGCATCTCTTCATCCTGCCTGTTCTGTCCTAGAGAAGGAAAAGCCCATAATATATGTGTCATTGCCCACCATTACCATTTCCCATATAACTACCCCTGTGTGGTCTTTGTCCTATTCTGTAAGTTAGCTGTAATAATTAGAATAAAAAATGTGATTAAAAAAGGGAACAGAAATTCCATGAAGCTAACACAGGAAAAAAAGGAAGAAGCATTTTGAGTATAGTGGCTTGGGTGATACTAACTTAAAGACTGCCTTTCACCCAACATGCTACTTGTGGTAGGATCAGCTGGACTCCACTTTAAAATCCCCAAATTCCTGCATTAGGAGGGAATTTTTTATGGAGACGGTGTGATGTATTCAGAAATCCTGCTGAGCCAGGGTTTGAGCCTAGGAAACAATGTTATTTCTCAGTCCTATAATCTCACCATTATATGGTAAATGTAGTATAATTTTTTTTAAATATTGAACCAAATCACTCCAGGGCCATAAACTGAAACATAATGCAAATCTATCAGAAGTCTTAAGCCCCAGGACACTGAAGACCTACACTGACAAGAACTTTAGAGATAGGAACTTGTTTAGACCTTGTCTTATATGTGGAATAATTCCTGGGTGTGCATCATTCCCATCACCTTGACATGAGCCTATGGAGCTGACAATGACTGTGAGTTTAGTCTGGCCCCATGAAACCAGCCACCTGGTGTTTACTGACCCAGATACCTAGCCAGAATGCCCTACCACCTCCATATCTACTACTCTAGTATTTGAATTGACAAACCACCACCATATTGATGCTGCACTCGGTCATCATGGGGCCCTCTAGGGTAGAATTCTCATCAGCTGATTCTTTCCTCATACTGTGATTTAAATCATCCCATGATTTTAATTCACAGTCAGTGCTTCACTTCTGCCTATCATTCATAATCCCAAACAACAGTGTTGTCTTACAAAAGGCCTATTCTGATGCCTCATCATGGTGTGGAGATGACCCTGGGTTCTCGATGGCTGCTATCAGATTGCAGGCTCTGACATATTCTCCTAGGCTAGAAAGGCTTAGACTACAGGTCCAGCTATAGATGGTGTTGTGTCTTGTCCAAGGAACAGCCTGGTTAAATTCAGAGAAGCTCGTCACCAGATTGACCTCAAGGTGATGAATTTTTCCAACAAAAACTACTCTCCCAAACTACTAAGCCATTAGAGTGATTTCAGTTTATATAGATAAAAAGAACACCCACACTCACAATCCTAGATCCTTGAAGCATTAAAGTACAGGGATTTTTATATGTGGCATTTCTCCCTAGTAAACTATAAATCTGTAGTACACATTAGATGCACAATAAAAGTTTGTTGACTTGGATTCTAAATGAAGACAATGTTCAGTCTGATTTAGAAACATAAGGAATTAGTACTTTTAAAGAATGTCAATTATATCACTTACTTTATATGTAAAAAACTATGTCTCAAATCATTCTTTTTAAAAGATCCAATTAGAAAGGAAGCAATTTAATTAGAAATTATGAAATTCATTTATTTGCTTGATTTTTCACTTTCAGATACAAATTTGTTTAGTTACATTCCTCTGATATTTTTTCCAAGAAAGTCACACTGTTTACTCTGTTTCTCTTCTCTCACTTAGGGACATGAACAACATTCTTGATGCATATGAAAATAAGAAGCCATTCTATCTTTATACAGGCAGAGGGCCCTCTTCTGAAGCAATGCATGTAGGTCATCTCATCCCATTTATTTTCACAAAGTAAGTAATCTTCCAGAGGTTTTCTTTATTATTATCTGTATTATATGTCTTTATTATAATTATATTTATTATCTAATAATATAAATGGTAAATATATATTTTATTATAGTTTTAATTATTAAGTTCAAACAGTGTTTGAAATATATATATAACAATATTATTTCTGTAAATTCACCTGGCAACCAAATTAGGTTCTTAGAAACATAGAATCAAAAAGTTGGATGAAACCTAGAACCTTAGAGATGGGAAGGACACAAGAATCATGACACCATATGAAGTCTGTGTTGGTTGGCACCTCAGAATCATAGAATGTGAATTAAAGTGAACCTTATAGAACATCTAGATTAACTCTTACCTGAAGCATGAATCTATTCAACAACATCCCCCAGAATAGTCATCCTAGCTCTGCTTGAATATCTCTAGTGATGGTGAACTCACCATCTTCATTTTCCAATTTCCATTTTTTATTTCACATCTTCCTGGGATTGTTTTAAATAAAGAAGTCACTGTCTTTGAGATCAATTTGAAGATAAAGGTTGTACAGCTCCCATGGAAAGTGCATGATAATTTGTAGGTAAAGCAATCTTAATGCTTTGATCCAAACTATTCACTGGAAAGTCAAATGCTGAAGCTGAAGCTTAAATATTCTGGCCATATAATGAGAAGAAGGACTCATTGGAAAAAGACCCTGATGTTGGGAAAGATTGAAGGCAAAAAGAAAAGGGGACAGCAAAGGATGAGATGGATAAATAGTGTCATGGAAGCAACGAACATGAGCTTAGACAGACTTCAGGAAGTTAGGTCCTGGCTGCTGTGGTCCATGGGATCACAAAGAGTCAGACACAACTGAACAACAACAACAAAAAATAAATTTTGTGTTAAGATACTGTTTGGTAGAGGAAGATAGTAATGATTTGAAATCTGTATTTTTTAGGTGGCTACAAGATGTATTCAATGTCCCCCTGGTTATCCAGATGACTGATGATGAAAAATACCTCTGGAAAGAGCTAACACTTGAGCAAGCATATGGCTATACAATAGAAAATGCAAAGGATATCATAGCCTGTGGTTTTGATATAAATAAGACTTTCATCTTCTCTGACCTGGAATACATGGGGTAAGGATCAAACACTTCACTGTCTTTTTGATACCTACACAGTCCAACAGTTTACTCAGGAGTAAATGTGCCCAGACTTGAAATATGCAAGGCAACTTATTAGGGTCCAGAGACCTGGGTTTGAGTCCTGGCTTTGGTACTCACTGCCTCTGTGGCCCTTGACAAGTCCCTTCAGCTCTATGAGCCTCCTGCCTCAGAGGGATCTTGTGGGGACAGTACTTTGTAAACAAACACCAGAAACAAGAGCTCTCACTGTTGTTATTACTAGTGCTCTCATATAAAGTGGTCTTATGCTGGAACTGAAATTAGATCTTTTCATTTTGAAGAAACTAGAAGGAGAATTAGAAAACTAAAACCTATATTTCTGGAATATTTCTTCACTGAATTTAAAACTTGTGTTATTTTCTTCCCTTTTTGATATTTGGCTACAAATCTCCATTCTTTAAAACTCTCTCATAACAAATCAGTCCCTTTTTACTGGTTTTTATTTTTAAATAGGTAGTCTCAACACAGAGTTTGGAGAACATCCAAAGAATTTTTACTAGAGAGAAATTTTGTTATAAGTGTGTTGCTTTAAACATCATTCCAGTAATCCAGGACAGTCATGTCCAGGGAGAAAAAAAAGGCCCAAACTTACTTTAAAGAAATAAGAAATCTTCAGGACCCAGTAAGGGAAAGCAAGTAGTTTCAGGTACATAGCTGATTCCTCCCACTTTTCTCTGTATTTTCCTACATCCAAATTTGGGGATTCAGGTAGATTTTTCAGATGGAAATGATTGACTTTGGATTTAGAATCTGAGGTCCTGGATCTGCATCTCAGCTTGGCTATTTACTACCTGTGTGACTGTAGACACAGTTTCTTCATCTGTAAAATGAAGAGGGGTTAGCATCAAACCAAATGATGTTTGAAGTGCTTTCTGGCTTTCCTCTGTGATCCTATGAGAAAAGATTTGTCCGGGTTCACACAGCTGGTAAGAGCTGAGCCATTTGTCAGAGTAATGAGCTTAATTGAATTTGTTTCTGTAACTTACCCAGTTTTTTGTGAATCTCAGAGGAGGAAGGCCATGAGGGAGTGTGGTACAATAGGGAGAGGACTGGGTTCGGAGTCAGAGGTCCTGGATTCAGATCTTGACTCTGACACTCAATGCTTGGATAATAAGTAACTTAACCTCTCTGAGCCTGAGGAAACCTCAGTTTCCTTGTCTGTAAAAAGAGCAGGTTCGACTAGGTTGCCAAGAAGGCCCTTTTCAGTTCTAAATCTATGGTCCTTCCTGTTAAGAGAACAATTCAGGCTGGATTATTGAGTGCCTGCTCTGCACGTATTAGGTGCTGTGAAGGGATGGCAGTAGATCTATGAAGACTGAGAAACAACTCAACACTGCCATGATAGGGTACAAAGAACCCTAAGTTACAAGCCTGGAGACCAGGGTACTTGCCTGGCTCTGCTGAAATGTGCTGTACATTTGACTTGTGCCTCGTCACTTCCCCTTCTGGGCCTCAGTGTACCTACCAGATGATCTCTCTGAGGTCCTTTCCAGCTTTGTTTACTTCATCCCCTATCGAGCTATACAAATGGTAAGCAGTTCTGTTCGTTATGAAAAGTAATTAACTTGACAGAACAAAGGAAGAATTTGTTATACGGGGCATAATATGTAAAACCAGATCATATTTCAGTTCAGCAGTCATTTATTGATCTGCAGCATGAGGCTCTATGCTTAGCATTGGGATTGCAAATATAGATTCAAGTCTAATATAGGAAAACACACATACACCAATAACTGTGATAGCAGGGAGAATGAGGTAAAGCTCAAGGAAAGTGCTGGGAGAAGCCTGGGGAGAGAGAGCTTCAGAAAGACCACAAGATCAGGGCCTGGATCCTGGTTTTCCTACCTATTGCCCCATGTGACTTTGAACAACTCATGGCCTCTCTTGAGCTCTCCATCTTTTCCCCACCTACAAAATGAGGGGATTGTATGAGGTTCCCTCAAAGGTCTCTTCCAGCCCTAATTCCAGTGATCTTAGGAACTTTCCTGTAATGATTATTTGTGACGTTCATGGACACTCCCATTTTCCCTTCCATGTTCAAAAAGGCCTGGCATAAATGGCTCCATACTTGAGAAGGTGTTAGGCATATAGGCGTAGTGTTCCTCCTCAGTCTATACTGTTGGTTCTAAGGATAGCTGTTGGTGGGATCCACCTCCTTGTTCCCATGGAAATGGGGCATCATATGGAGGCTTTTTTAGTAAGAAAGGAGAACCAGCATTTTTTTATAGCTTGTTGCAAAGCTCTTGGTCTTTTTAAAAATTGCCCTAATTGAGTGTCAAAAATTCTGTTTGTTTCCCTTTAGTATTTTTTCATCTCTTTTACACAGGTTCCCCTCTTTGGCCTTCAGGTTCCTCATCTGTAAAAGGAGGGCAGGGGTTATAATAAATGACCCTAACATCCTGTCCAGCTCTAAAATTCTATGATTCCAAAGCTCCTTCCAGGTCTGACAGTCTAGGTTCTGTGACTTTTCTTCCCATCATGACCTTAGACATTTCCCAAGGCTTTTAGATGTTTCTAAACTGAAGTACTTTTGTTTAGGAGAAGTGAGACAATGTAATGAATGTCTGTCACACCTACGCATTCTCATCCTTCCTGCCACCATCCTAGATCAGGCTCTAGTACATCACACTCTGTCTATAAAAATAGTTAAAAATGCATTCTTATATTGTGTTTCAGAGTTTATAAAATGTTTTTCTTAATTGCTCACAAAGCATGCCACTAACCTCTTATTAGAGAGGTGAAGCATCAGAGCTATAGAGTGAGACATACGTTTTCAGACTTGTCCAAAGTGTGTTTTGTTATGCTTGACTGTGCTCATTCATACCAAGATAGGCCTTTCAGGAAGTGAGGGCTGGGGAAGTGGAGTGATGTCAGTGGGCAGAGACGGAAATGCAAGAAGGAAGAGCTGTAAGAGAGAAGATGAGAGAGAACATCAGCATAACATCTTTAAAAACAGGGAAGAGGGGCGGCCAGGTAGCACAGCGAGTAAGAGCACCGGCTCCAGTGTTGAGAAGACCTGGAGATCAAATCCCGGGCTCAGACACTTAGCACCCACCCAGAAACACCTGGCCGTGTAACCTTGAGCAAGTTACTTAGCCCCAATTGCTTAGGGGTGGCCAGGTGGCTCAGCGAGTAAGAGCACTGGCTCCAGTGTTGGGATGACCTGGATCAAATCTGGGCTCAGATACTCAGCACCACGCCCAGAAATAACTGGCCATGTAACCTTGAGCAAGTTACTTAACCCCAATTGCTTAAAATAAAAAATAAAAAAAATAAAAACAGGGAAGAAAACACATCAGAAGGAAACACAATCAGAGACGTTTTGTTAAATTTGACATATACTTTAAAACCATTCAACAAGTTTACTTGTTGAAAACTACACAATAATTGTATACATATTATATATGTATACATATACAATCAAATATTGTATGATACTATATATAATCAATCCCCTTTTGTTGGTTTTTGTATATTGAAATATTCTTTTTTGGTAATGAGTAAGTTTATATATATATATATTTATTTTTTTTTTAAATAGTGCTTTTCTCATAAGAGTGCTGAAAGGCAGGTACTTTAGGCATTGTGATCCATGTGTTGCCAGTGAAAAACCTAAACTCGGGATGCCTAGGTGGCGCAAGGAATAGAGCGCCCCCCCTGGAGTCAGGAGGACCTGAGTTCAAATCCAGCCTCAGACACTTAACACAAAATTAGCCATGTGACCTTGGGCAAGTCACTTAACCCCAATTGCCCTGCCTTCTCCCCTCCAAAAAGAAAAACCTGAAGTCACAGAGTTTAGTAAATTTCAAAGTCAGTCAACAGTTGAAAAGCAGGTATTAAATACTAAACTCTGTTCCAGGCAGTGTGCTAAGTGCTGGCCCCAGTGCTTAACATTTTAATTGGGGAAACAATGTACAGATACCCAGATGTACACAGGACATGTACAGAGTAGATGAAGGTCATCTAAATGAAGCTTGGGAGAGGGGAGGAGTTCCTGCAGAGGATGGTGTGTGAGTGGAGTCCTGAAGGAAGGAGATGCAGAGGCTTCTAAGGGGAGTGAGAGCAGGGGGCCAACTAAGGCTAAGGCGTAGAGACCAGAGAGAGAGCATCCTGTGCAAGGAAGGACCAGCTGGATCATAGAGTAGAGAATGAATGAAGTGGAAAGACACTGAGAAGGACTGTAAGTGTGAGAGGTCATAGGGAGCCAGGAAACCAGGGGGTCATGGATCCTGTGGGCACTGTGGGGCAGGCTATGGACCCATTATCACAAGAATGTTTTTAAATGTGGAAAATAAAGTACAGAGGCTGACAAAGAAAACCAGTTCTATTGAAATACAGGGATCAAAATATTTTTTAAACAATGGATTCAAGGATGCCAGGGTAAGAACCACTCCACTATACTTTATTGAGCTGGGTGGGGTGCCACAGGCAGTGTTATATGTCAGGAAAATCATTTTGGCAGCTGAATGGAGGAGTTTGGAGTGGAGTAAGACTTGAACTCCAGTTTTCTGACTACACATCGGGTGATCCCTCTGCTTTTTTTCTTTTATAATAGCCTTTTAAAAGGTATCCCACCTCAAACTCTCCCCTGACAGGCCATCTTATACAATCTGTCAAATTAATTTTGTTCAAACACTGTTCTGCTCTCGTCATTCCCCTGCCCAGAAAGAGTGAGTGCCTACCTACTCTCTAAGGCATCTAGGGGACAAGCCTGGAGTTAGGAAGACCTCCATTCTAATCTGACCTTAGACACCAACTATCTGTGTGACCCTGGGCAAAGTCAGTTAACCCTGTTTGCCTCAGTTTCCTCAACTCTAAAATCAGGATAATAATGGCACCTACCTCACCGTATTGTAGTGACAGTCAAATGAGATAATATTTGTAAAGCACTTCTCACAGTGCCTGGCTCATGGTAAATGCTACATAATGTTGATTCCCTTCCCTTTCTCTTTTTCCACCAGATAAAATTTGAGCTCCTTAGCCTAGCATTCAAGGTCCTCTGGGCTCCCAACCTATCTTCCTACTCTTCTTTCTGTACTCTGTGCTTCAGTGAAACTGAATTATTTACATACCCAAAACTTTTTTGTTGTTGTTTCTATACACGTACATAGGTTTATCTCTCCTTTTCTTTCCTTCCCTTTACCTGTCCTAATGGAAACTACCCATCCTTCAAGGCCAGTGTCAAATGTCACTTCCTCCCTTAAGCCTTCCCTGATCACTCAATCAAAAGTGATCTCTCCCTACCCTGAATTTCTAGAATACCTTGTTTATGCCGCTCAGATTATAATACCTGACATTTATATAGCACTTTCTCATTTTAGTCCCAAATGTTATCATCCCCATTTCATAGATGAGAAAACCAGGGCAGGTCAGAAAGTTTAAGTGAGTTGACTGTGGTTGCACAATTTCCAAGAATCAGAGGTGAGATTTAAACCGGCCTTCCTAACCTAAGGTGCCACATTCTGTCTGCTTTGCCACAGTGCCCCCAAACTGAAATACTGTTTTCCAGTTTTGCCTTATTTACCCTAACAAGACCATAAGCCCCTTGAGGTGAGGAACTACATCACAGAAGTCATGCTGCCCTTTGATTCCCTTCTTCATTTCTCTTTCCCCTATAGCACATAGCACAGGCCTTGCTCAAGGCATTCAAAAAAGATTTCTTAATTGAATATAGAATGAAATTCCCTATTAAAGAAAGCTCAATTCTGGATTAGAATAATTTCAGTACCCATCACTAATGTTTAAAAATGAAAAAACAAGAGAGAATCATCCCCCTTTCTGAATTAAAACTACCATGATTCTCCCACATTTGAGACACCATCGATACACTCACCTTTGGGTGAGGTTATATTATTTGTATGATATAAATTTCCCTTACCTATTAGTTGTCTGAATTTAAAGTGCATCCTTCCATTGTTCATTATATTGTATGAATCATTATCATCTGTCCCCCCCGTATATCAGCTCAGAAAGAAAAGAGTCAGTGCCTGATTAATGAGTTTAAGGATTTATTTAATAATACTTAATTATTATTTCATCAAATATTTATTTTATTATGTATATATTATTCTTTTAAAATAATAAATATTAAATTAAAATTTAGTAATTTATTTATTAAGAAATTTCCATTAAGATGCATGGGGTTTTTTTTTTTTCAGTGATGAGGAATGTGATTTTTTTTTTTTATGTTAAACTCATAGGGTCCTAGAGTTTAGGAGTGGAAGTGACCTTAGAGTTCAGCAAGTGCAGCATCCCTTATTCACTCCTGGGAGCAGTAAATGACAAGGCTGGTATTGGAATCTCTCCACTTTGCTGCTCACAGTTTGCCAGTGCTAGGGCACAAAAGTTTCAGAGGAGTCATGATTTTGTACATGGAAGTGTCCCTTCCATCAACACAGATTCCAAACCTCATGTGCCTTAATATACCATGTACATGAGTCTGTGACCCCCCCCCCATTCCCCCCTGTAGCAGCAAGCACCCCAAGGGTCCTCAGGGTTTGCTGCCAACACAGGTTCTTGGATCTGCTTTTATAAAGGAAAGCAACTCAAAATGGGTTAACAAGCTTACTTTAATCAGTCAGACATATATCGTTTACCTAGTTCAGGGGAAAAAGGTCAGCACCCTGAACTTCAAAGTATACAGGCAGAATTATCAAGACAGAAACAGATTAAGTAGACAGCTTTCCAAACTGTCCAACCATTATATCCATACCAAATCAACATCTGGGTTTTTCAAAGCCAGGGGGCTCTGGACAAAAGCTTCCCAGAATCCAGATCAAATCACAGAACACTTCTCAAAGTGAGCCCCAAAACAAAGCTACACATCAGGGCTTATATAGCCTTCTCCTGGCTCAGAGAATGTAACAACCTTATTGACTCACTGGCCAATCAAGAAGTATCTACTGAAAAACAAGCCTCTCATCCCAGGCTCCAGGTGCACTTTAGCCTAGGGGCAGGGAAGATCTTCAAAATTTATGTTCCCATTACACCCCCAAAAAAACTTCACCACCTGGTGTGCAACCTTCTCATGAATAGTCTCGCTGAACTTAACTCAGTCTCCAGACAATAAATATACAGTTGGTTACTAGACCATATGCAGTCTTTCAACTTTATGAGACCTGCCGGAATCAAGGTTCATCTGGCATAGACTTCAAGAACCCAGGGTCCCCTCCGTGGTGTGTCAAAGCATCAGGAGGATTTGAATTGAGGTGACCTCTGCATCTGACAGGATCAGAGAATCAGTCAGCCATGTGTTTTACATGATCACTGTACAAGCTCCAAATTGATATAGGGTCAAACTTCACGTTTGCTTCTAGTTGATGCTGCTTAGATATCAATTTCTCATCCTGAGCAACCCCAAGAGCAGAATTTTATTTTTGATTCTTCTCTGCAGGTCGAGTCCAAGTTTCTACAAGAATGTGGTCAAAATCCAAAAGCATGTCACATTTAATCAAGTAAAGGGCATCTTTGGCTTCACTGACAGTGACTGCATTGGTAAGATCAAATTCAGCTGTTTTGGAATCATCTATTTTTAGGTGAAAGATAATCTAATTATATAAACCAGCTATATTCTACACTAAGTACTACTCTCTTTTTGGAGACATCAGAGGAGCATAGAATAGCAGCTTAAAACAACAGAATAATGTATGTAATTCAGGAGAATGAGATAAGGTATTTGGTGCCTACCCCAGAGAATAGGGATGCTTCCTGAAATTTCTACCATATCAGCTTATCTCATTAAATATTAAACACAGGTATGAGTAATGCTAGAACACAAACAGCTGGTATAATGCCTTCAGTCAGGTCTAGTTATCCTTATGTGAAATTTTACTTCATTTTTGAAAGTTCATTGATCCTCTAGAAGCCTCATCCATTTTATTTTTTGAAAGAAAGAAAATTGGATGATTATCTCATTTCCCTCTTCTTTGTCATAGGATCAGTGAGGTATAATTTATGTAGAAAATATTTTATAAATTGTAAATGCAAGTTACTCTTATATTATAATCCTAGGGCAGGGACAAACTTGGGGAATCACAAAATTATAGACAGGTAAAGCCAGAAGGAATCACAAAATCATGAAAACATAGAACATAACTGTAGGGGTCCTTGGAATATCGAAGTAGGAAGATCTTTGAAATTCTCTTCCTTTTAAACAGGCAGATACAGACCTAGAGAACGGAAGCATCTTACACAGAAATCATCTGGGTTTTCATTTCAGTGTTTTGAATTCCATCATCACTTCACTGCAATGTTTTCCTAGCTTTTAAAATTTTTACATTTTCATAAAAACCAACACCGTTATTTATAATCTGTAATTATCAGTAGGATGGACCTAGCCCATATGGCCCATTCCTTCATTTGAAGTTGAGTAAATGAGTTGGGCAGATATCTTCCATGGAAGGAAGAGCTGATGCAGACCATCAGTGCATTTTTAATCATACATCCTCCAGTCAGCTCATGTACTCGATCAGCTACTTTGAAGGCTAACAATTATAAAATCATGGCTTCAGAGAGCTTTAAAATTGCAAGGGACTTCAGAAGTCATCTAATTCAACATATGTTCACTTCCAAGAAGTTCCTGGTCTTCTAAGTAATGTTGTAGAACCAATTCCTCTTGATCCATGACAGTGAATTTGAAGTCGTTTGATTTAGCAACCCAAATATCTTCTATCAAGCACAGTAGTCAGTCTTGAATTTAAATTTTGGTTCCACCAAACAGTGTATGCCCCTCCCCCAAGAATGTCCCTCATTAAAACATGGTTCAGAGGAAAGACTGGGAGTTGGAAGATGCTTGAAATTAAAACCTGGCCTTCCCACTAACTAGCTGTGTGACCTTAGACAAGTGACTTCTTTTCTTTGGGTTTCAGTTTCCTTCTTAGTCATTTGGGGGAAGGATAGGCTAGGCGATATTTTTTGAGCAGGTCAAAAAAATACAAGGATAGAATAATAAGTAAGGAAAATCATCTCGAATGGAAAAAAAATGGCTTTGATAAGAAATCAGAGCTATCAATATTCATATGAAAATATGCTCTGAGTCACTGTTAATTTGAGAAATTCAGATTAAAACAATTCTGAGGTACTGCCTCATCTATCAGATTGGCTAATGTGACAAAAAAGGAAAATAACAAATGCTGGAGGAGATATAGAAGAAATTGGGCCATTAATTCGCTCTTGGTTGTGAACTAGTCCAACCAGTCTATAGAACAATTTGGAACTGTGTCCAGAGGACTAAGGGACTGTGCATACCTTTTGACCCAACAATAGGACTCCGAGGTCTGTATCCCAAAGAGAAAAGGGAAAAGAGCCCATTTGTACAAAAATATTTATAGCAGCTCTTTTTGTGGAGGCAAAGAATTGGAAATTTAGGGATGCTCTTCTGTTGAGGAATGGCTGAACAAGTTGTTGTATATGATTGTGGCGGAATACTATTGTGCTTTAAGAAATTATGAAGGGGATGGTTTCAGAAAAACCTGGGGGGCAGCTAGGTGGCAGTGAATAGAGCACCGGCCCTGGAGTCAGGAAGACCTGAGTTCATATGTGGCCTCAGACACTTAACACTTACTAGCCATGTGACCTTGGGCAAGTCACTTAACCCCAATTGCCCCTCCAAAAAAAAAAAAGAAAAACCTGGGAAAACTTATATGAACTTGTGTAAGGTGAACTAAGAAATAGGAGAACATTGTACCCAATAATAATAATACTGTACCAGTGATCAGCTGTGAAAGACTTGCATACTTTTATCAGCACAGTGATTTAAGACAATTCCAGACAACTTACAATGAAAAATGCTATCGACAGAAAGAGAACTGATGAACTGAGTGCAGATTAAAGCATACTTTTTTTCATTTTCTTTATCTTTCTTGCTTTTTTTGTGATAGCTAATATGGAAATGTGTTCTGTGTGACTTTACATGTAAAATGAGTATCATAAAGGGCAGCTAGGTGGCCCAGGGGTTAGAGCACCGACTCTGGCGTCAGAAGGACCTGAGTTCAAATCCAGTCTCAGACATTTACTAGCTGTGTAACCCTGGGCAAGTCATTTAACCCCAATTACCTCAAAAAAAATTGAATATCATACTGTTTGCATTCTCAATAGGTAGGGAAGGGATTGAAGAGAGAATCTCGAACTCAGAATTATGGGGAGGCTGGGGGGAAAGACATGACAATTGGGGTTAAGTGACTTGCCCAAGGTCACACAGCTAGTTAAGTGTGCCAAGTGTCTCAGGTTCCTGACTCCAGAGCCAGTGTTCTATTCACTGTGCCACCTAGCTGCCCCATGAACTCAGAATTTTTAAAATGAATTTTAAAATGAAGTATATCAAATTTAAAGAAAAAAAGAAAGAAAATAATGGCTTCTAATAGCAATCTATCTTGATGCTTTAGCTGCAAAATTTTAAATGAAGAAACATCTACCTCTTCTTTTAAATACAACTTAGAGCAAAATTTAACCAACTACGATCTTGTGGACTTCTGTAAACTATAGTCTTTAATTTCTGATTTGCCAAAGTCTAAATATCCAGACTAGTAGCTAGAAATTCATAACAGAGTAGCTAGCAGCAATGGGAGTTATCGAGTTGAAAAAATATTTGTCTTTTGTAATTTTTTTTATTTTTCAGGAAAGATTAGTTTTCCTGCTATCCAAGCTGCCCCATCCTTCAGCAACTCATTTCCACAGATTTTCAAAGACAGGACAGATATTCAGTGTCTTATTCCATGTGCTATAGATCAGGTGAGAAACCGTTACATCTCACTTAATTTGAGCAACTTTTGTTTCTATATGGTATCAAGATTTTAATTGGAGTAGCCTCCAAAGTATTATTCATTTATCAAGGTCTGGGCCTAGGCATAGGAAATCTTCTGTAACTGATGCAAAATGAATTAAAAACAACCAAGGAAAGAATATACCTCATGATTACAACAGCATAAAGAACCAAAAAAAACCAGTTCTATGTCATTATAATGTTTAGATTGGGCCCAGGAAAAGAGGTGAGAAAATAGACCTTTTCCACAGAAGGAACTGTGGTGTGGAGTATAACATGTAGTGTCAGATTTGGTTTAAGTTTTGGTTAGTTTTATTGACTTTATTTTTATTTTTCTTAGTCAAAAGGATAAGGAAGACTGGGACAATACATTTGAAAATGAAAATGATATAAAAACAAAGGATATTGATTTTTTTTAACCTGAAGCTAAAATACAAGGATAGAAAATAATCCCCAGCTCAGTGTAGCAGAAGGGCCCAGGACTTGAATGTGGGAGACTTGACTTTGAATCCCAGCTTCCACATCTGTGTTGTAGACTAGAGGCAGTTTTTTGTAGTAGAAAGTGCTTTGACACAGGATTTAAAGGTCCTCCATTCAAGTCTAGGTCCTGACTGACTTTGGGCAACTATGTTTGCTTTCCTGAACCTAATTTTCATCATCTGCAATGTAGGGACAGTGATATTTGCACTCCCTCCATCAGGATTGTTATAAGGAAAATGGTTTGTAATCCTTAAAACAGTATGTAAAAGGAAATTATTTTGTTGTCCTCATATAATATCTGTGTTTCTTCTTCTCTTTTTTGTAGGATCCTTATTTTAGAATGACAAGAGATGTGGCCCCAAAGATTGGCTATCCCAAGCCAGCCTTGCTTCATTCATCCTTCTTCCCAGCTCTGCAGGGAGCCCAGACTAAAATGAGTGCCAGTGACCCCAATTCTTCCATCTTCCTTACTGACACGGCCAAGCAGATCAAGAACAAGGTAAAGACCTCCCTTACCTGAAAAACAGCCTATAGAAGGCAGCCTGTAGGTGGCTCAGTGGATAGAATTCTGGACCTGGAGTCAAAAAGACATGAGTTCAAATCCCACCTCAAATACTTACTAGCTTTGTGACCCTGGGCAAGTCATTTATTCTCAGTTTGCTTTAATCCCCTGGAGAAGGAAATGACAAACCAATCCAGTATCTTGGTATGGTCCATGGGACCACAAAGGGTCAGACACTACTGAACAACAGTGTTTTTGAGAAATATTCACTTTTGCCCCTGGTGAATACTTGTTGATCTTTAAGCATTCACCATTGTAATAATTTATACTACTAGAATGACTATTACTGTAATTTCCTCTACCCATTTGATTTGTTGTATTGGGTATTACTTCTAGGAATCAGCTGGGCCATGTCAACAACCATATCCAAAAATGTATTGGAATGTACTAAGGTGTGGTGCACATTCCCCTTCTAATTTTGTTGTTTCATGGGATTCTTTTCCTGCTCCTTTTTTATGACTCCCTTTTATGTGTGGGTTCATAAATTCTTCAGAGTTCAAAGGGGACTGAACAGATAATTCTAGGGACCCAGAAGTTATGTGAACAAAGTCTACATTCTGTCAGACCCAACCAACCTGGAAAGGTACTAGACGTGGAGAATGTGTCTGGCCCCAAATCATGTATATTTGTCAGCTGAGAACCAAGCTTAAGTACAGAGAGATTCAACATCAAATGTAGGAGATGTTCTAATTATGAAGACCATCCACACCCTCCAGTGGGATGTAAGCTCCTTGAGGGAAAGAATTATTTTTTTCCTTTGTATTCATAATGTTAAAATGATGTTAAGCAGTTTGCATAACTTTCTGCGGTGGGCAGGCTGGGAAAGGGCAAGACCCAGTGGGGGAGGGCGGAGCTGACCCGGCAGTCTGCTCACTTCCCTGAGGTAGGGGGATGGAGAAAACCCCACACAACAATAATACCTATACTAGTAGTCCCTTGCAGATTATAGATATTTAATAAACTCTTATTGGATTGAGCTGACTCTCTGAAGGAATACATCCTTCAGAGGTGGGTCTGTGATCTTGCTTAGAGAAATCCCTACACCAGTGAAATCTTGGATCTTTGGAGTGTTGAAATAGTATTGATGGACATGCAGTGGATATTGCTGTTTTTATATTTTCTGTTGGCATATTTATTTGTTTGAGACAATCTCACCATATCTCACCCAGGCAGTGCAGAAGTGCGGCAGCCACATACAGACCCTTTCCCAATATTAATTGGCACAGAAACTTTCACTTGCTCCATTTTTCCGACCTGGGACAGTCTGCCCCTCCCTAGGCAGGGGCCACATCTGATTGGTACTGAACTGAGAGGAGATGCTGGTTCTCTGTACACCCCGATGGAGCTCAGAATTGTCACACTTGGTGATCCACCAGCCTTACCACCTCCAGAAACAGGGGTTTCAGGCATGTGCCACCACTCTCAGCTTACCTTTTTAGCTAAAAGTATTCATTTATCCAAATTATCACAGATTATGTTTTCATGAATTTTGTTCTGCAGGTCAACAAACACGCATTTTCAGGAGGTAAAGACACTATAGAGGAACACAGACAGCTTGGAGGCAACTGTGACATTGATGTGTCTTTCATGTACCTCACCTTCTTTCTAGAGGATGACGACAAACTTGAGCAAATCAGAAAGGTATTTCTAAGGGCATAATCCAGCATCGCGTGCCTTCTCTCTCTGGCTTTCTGTGTAGCTAAATAGCATTTACACATTAGAAATATTTCAGATAAATGGGCAAGACACTTGTTCTCTCTCAGGAACTGAATTTTGCTACTTAATTTGGCTTCAACTGCAATTTGATTTTAACTGAATTTGGTTGGTAATGTGTTTATTATATTTTTGACAAATGCTTTTAAAACACCTGTTGTATGTAGAATATTATATTGAGCATGAAGAGAATTATAAAGTTTAGATAAGCCACTATCCCTGCCCGCATGAAACTTTCAGTTGAATAAATAGGACACTTACATAGATAACTACAATACTTGATAAGAAAGAGACAAAAGCAGCATGCTGACACCTCTTAGAGGAATGGTCATTGCTAACTGACAGGGAAGCCTGGCCTGGAGATGGTGGCATTTGACTTGGGTTTAAAGGATAGACAGAAATTCATGGAGGGACTTTGCCATAGGGGCCAGCATAAACAAAGACATAAAGAGGCAGGGGAGGAGCACAGTTCATACTGGGATGTCTACAGGTAGAACAACATAGCACCAGATTTGAGAGAGCCTTAAATACCAGAGTGGGAAATTTGAAATGTACTCATTAGGCAAGTAGACCAGCTTTAAAAATGTTCTGAAATAGGGATCCTTAAACTGGGATCAATGAACATTTTTTTTAAAATATGTTGATAACCATATTTCAAAAATAACTGATTTTCTTTGTACATATGTATTTTACTTTGTGCATTTAAAAACATTATTCTGAGAAGGGATCCATAGGCTTCACTAAACTGTCAAAAGGGTTCATCACATACAAAGAATTTTAAAACCCCATTCTAGAGATGAGAACTAAGAAACTATTTTAAATACTTAAATTTTGAGTTTGAGTGTATTTGCAGTAATGTGTCCCAACAGAGTTTTGTGTTCATATTTTTTTATTTTTTGGTTTTGCCTTGTTTCATTAAAATATGTAGGAGCAATAAAACCACATGGCACTTTACATTAATCCTTCTACTCTGACACAGAGGAATGGCTGGTTCTTGTCAGAGGCTATTCATTAATCACCTGGACAGAGAGCTTTAAATATATATATTTTTGAAGATGTTTCTAAGTTTCGTAGTTTGGTGGTAGAAACAGTGCCAGACCAAAATGGTGTAGTGAAGAGAGCATTGGACATGTTATTAAAAAATCTGGATTTAAGTCCCAGTTCCATCATTTCCAAGCTCTCTTCAGGCTTCCCAGGTTTGTGAAGATCTGCTGCTGAAGCACTGCAGAAAGCTAAAGCACTACAGAAATGGGACTTACTCTGATTAGCCCAAAGGTCCAGCAACATAGCTTAGCATGTGCCAGGTCTGGTGCTAATGAACTGTATGACTTGGGACAAGTTGATCGTGCCTGCGTATCTACACTCCAAACTGAAAGTTTTGTCAGATTGACCAAGAGAGCAAGTATTAGTTGGCCCTTCCCATCACAGAATCTGAGAGTCAGAAGGGACCACAGAGACTACATAGTCCAACTCATCTGGAAAAAGGAATCCTCACCATAGCATGCCCGAGAAGTTGTCCTCTCACCTCTGCGTAAAAGCTTCTAATGAGAGAGAGCCCACTGCTTTCCAAAGTAGTCTATTTCAGTTTAGGATATTTCTGATTGTTAGGAAGTTTTTTTTATATTAAGCCAAAATTTATAATTCAGTCAAATCTATAAGCCTCACATAACTTCACAGATCAATTCAATCAACATTTTATTGTTCTTTTTTTTATTTAGAATTTTATTCCGTTTAATCCACAAGCCTTATATGACTTTATTTTTTTTAAAAAGACAAAAAAGCCAACAAAAAAAAAAGTAGTGAAAACATGATAATATCCAAAATTGAGACACTTTTTAAAAGCAGAAGCTCTGAAAGTTCAGTCTACCAACTGAAAGAACCCTAATAAGACAAAAATTATAAATGGGGCAATGATGTCATTTCACAAAAAGAATTTTATGTAACTGAAGGAAAATTTCTAGGGCATAACTCTCCTTATAAGTAAGTGGGGGGGAGAGGGGGACAAGAGAGGAAAAAAATGAAATTTCAGTGTTCCAAATGGGCAAAAAGGTGATCTAGCTGAAGCTATGCACTAGGAGGATTCTTTTGGCAGCCCTGTAAGGGGCAGTTTGAAGACAGAAGGAGTGGAAGGCAGGAACACCAGTTACGACACTGTCCCAACGGTCTGGGTGAGAGGGGACAAGGCCAGAACTGAGAGTGGAGCAGAAGGAGGGATGTTAGATATGCATTATGGTAGAACTTACAGTGGCAACTTATTGGATGAAAAGGACAGTTCTATATGTTTTTATATAGAATTCCCTTAGAGCAATGTGTAAATGTGACTTAGCAGTAGTGGTGCTGGTAGCATAGGCTTTGTTGGCAGATGTGGACTAGAAAATAGCTTCCCAGGCCTCTCACTAACCAGCTCTGTGACTTGGAACAAGATAATCGTGCCTCCCTTTCTACTACAGATTTACAATGTAGATAATTCCCATCCCTGTCTATATCCTGCTCTTTCTTTAAAGTTGAATAAGATTGTATAGTTTGTGACCACTCATCAGGGACGTTGTGAAGGAGATTCTTGCTGAAGGTTAGGGTTGAATTTGATGCCTTCTGTAGTCTCCTCCAGAACCTCAGAGCTAGAAGGAATTTCAGGGGTCATTGAATCCAAACCATCCCCGAACAGGAATGCCCTCCCTCTCCGCCATTCCTGAGAGTGGGCATGTGAATCTCAAGGAGCAGCAGCCTTCCTTATGATTTTGTTCTCTCTGGCAGGATTACTCAAGTGGAGCTATGCTCACTGGAGAACTGAAGAAGACGCTCATTGAAGTACTGCAACCTTTGATCGCCAATCACCAGGCCCGGCGCAAAGAGATTACAGAGGACATCGTGAAGCAGTTTATGACTCCAAGGAAGCTGTTCTATGACTTTCAGTAACACAAATCACATAGACATCTGGGTTTATATACACACAAATTCATCAGTAAATATCCACCTGATTGGATTGCTGTCACCCATAGTCATCTATCAGCTGTTAAATATCATATTTAATTGAGACTGAGAGTTGGAAGGGACCTCTCACAAGTTCTGTCTACAGCATCCCTGACAAGTGGTGATCTTATCTTACCTTATTGTCTGTAAGCCATGTTACCATGTTTATTCCTGTGAATTACCGTGTACCAGCTTAACATAGACAAAAATATTGTGGAAAAAGTCTGTGCTGTGTAATAGTGTGTAGGCAAAATAAAGAATTCCAGAAATTAATTTCTACTACAAAATAAATGAAAGAATACGGTTTGAAGTGTTTGAAGAAAGTTGATCATCCATTATGTGGCAATCCAAGCATTTAAATTCTCAGCAAGTTGAGAAAAGTATGGTTTATTAACTGGACAGATCCTTATATTTTTTTAACCCAAAATATATCTATCTGTGCTTATATTTGGTACAGATACTAAAAATGTCCATTTCCAGTCTTCCTTGGTGTTCTGAATCTATTCTTTTACATTCAACTTTGGGCAAAAATGTAAATTGATATATATCTAGAATCAAAATGCCATTCCTGCTGAGTTAAAAAGTTACTTAGAAAATCAATCTTGGTATTTAGTGAGTTTCACTCTGGTGCTTGCTGCCTGAACAGAGAGGCTGTCTTCCCCTAGTACTAACAAAAGCTTGGAGATGAGTTTGACTAGAACATAACATCTCAGTTGACTCAAGGGCCAACCTTGACACAGTTCTGGTATTGTGGATGATGCTTCAATATCACATAACAAGTTCTTATGAAATTATCAAATCTTTTATTGGTAAATTTTTCCATTTTGTTTCTTAAACTGTTTTCTGCTCTCTTGCCCATGGCCATATTCCAGAAATCATGCTTTCTTAACTATGATTTTCCAGTATTTCTAAATCAAAGAATCAGAAATTTCCCACTCCATTTGACAAAGGAAATATGAAATGATTTTGTCATTTTGCTTTTGATATATAAAATGCTGAAAAAAAAAACACCTTGCCTTTTCAAATTATTGTCTTAGCACTTGACTGGCTTAGAAATGCAAGACAGGACCCAGAAACACCTGGCCGTGTAACCTTGAGCAAGTTACTTAACCCCAATTGCTTAGGGGCGGCCAGGTGGCTCAGTGAGTAAGAGCACCGGCCCCAGTGTTGGGATGACCTGGGGATCAAATCTGGGCTCAGATACTTAGCACCACACCCAGAAATAACTGGCCGTGTGACCTTGAGCAAGTTACTTAACCCCAATTGCTTTAAAAAAAAAAAAAAGAAAGAAAGAAATGCAAGACAGGAAGGTTTCTCTTAACTTTTTCTGAATTCTTAAGGACAATAAAAATAGAAAGAAAGTGTTCACTGTGCCAACTTGATAATATGGACCTGAAAACCCTGAAGACTCACCTGAAACTTATGTAATGTAACTCTGTAGTGAGTGAAATCAGCCACCTGTATCAACCCCTTGCTATTCTAGCCATTCCTAATTCTGAATCTTTGCTTTAATCTATCTAGAAGAAAACACCATCCCTTCTCCCATGCTCCCCTTTGCAAACAACTGAATCTCCCTCTTCTCCCCTTCTCATCTCCCATCATTCAGCATTTCCCCTACTATGTCTTTATTCACCACTGACTCACATGAAGAGGTTGACCTTGCCAAGGAAAACCCACCTAGATGCACTCTTGATCCCACTGCATCCCATCTTCTTTAGAAGATTGCCCTTTTATCATCCCCCCTCTCTCACTAACTCAGTCTCTCCCTGTCTACTAGCTATTTCCCTGCTTCCTATAACTATTCTAATGTCTCCCCAAATCTTTTTTCTTTTTTGCTTTTTGGAGGGGGGAAGGTAGGGCAATTTGGGTTGTGACTTGCCCAAGGTCAAATGGCTAGGTTTTTTGTGTGTGTTAAGTGTCTGAGGCTGTATCTGAACTCACATCCTGCTGACTCCAGGGCCAGTACTCTATTCACTGCACCACCTAGCAGCCCCAGTCTCCCCAAATCTTAAAAAAAATTTTAAAAGTCCTCAATAGGCACAGAACCAGGAGAGCACTGTGCATACCAAGCAATCTTGTGATGATGATCACCTGTGGAAGACTTAGTTACTCTGATCAAGACTGATCCAAGACAACTCAAAAGGGCGCGTAATGGAAGATGCACCTATCTCCAGAGAGAGAACCAAATGAATGAGTGCAGATGGAAATACCTTTTTTAAATTTTCTTTATTTTTCTTTGTGTGTGTGTGTGTTTTCTTTTTCAGCATGCCTGTATGGAAATATGTTTTGCCTGACTTTCCATGTATAATTGCTACCATCTTGCCTTCTCAAGGGGAGGAGAGAAAGAACATTTTGAACTCATTTTTTTTTAATGAATGTTTTAAAAAAAATTTTTTGTACATGTAATTGGGAAATATTTAACCAAATAAATAAATAAATAAAAAACCTCTCATGGGGTGTCTAGATGGCACAGTGAATAGAGCACCGGCCCTGGAGTCAGGAGAACCTGAGTTCAAATCCAGCCTCAAACACTTAACACTAGCCATGTGACCTTGGGCAAGTCACTTAACCCCAATTGTCCTGCCTTTCCCCCTTGAAAAAAAGCAAAGTTATTGGTCATCTCTTAATTGCCAAATCTAATGGCCTCTTCTCAAGTCTCATCTTTCTTGACTTCTCTACAGACTGACATTATTGATCACCCTCTTTGGTGTACTCTCTCATCCCAAGGCTTTCCTAACCCTGTTCTCTCCCAATTCTCCTCTTGGCTGTCTGACCACTTCTCAGTCTCCTTTGCTGCATCTTCAGGTAATGTCTGATTTAAAAAGGAGCCTCCAACAAATGACTGAGTCATATGTATTGATTATGGAAACATAGGGGTTTATTCATCAACCACCAGAAATTGCAGAAGGGTTATCCTTAAGGAGACAAGCAGTTTAGCATAGTAGATAGAAAACCATCAGCAAGACCCGGTTTCAGGTCCCACCCCTTACACATACAATGGCTGTGTGACCTGGGCAAGTTAGTCATTTCTCTTTTTTTTTTTAAAGCAATCGGGGTTAAGTAACTTGGTCAAGGTTACATGGCCAGTTATTTCTGGGTGTGGTGCTAAGTATCGGAGCCTGGATTTGATCCCCAGGTCATCCCGACACTGGAGCCGGTGCTCTTACTCGCTGAGCTACCTGGCCACCCCAAGTTAGTCATTTCTCAGTGCCATTGACCAGCAATGTCAAATATGTATCCCACAACATACCTGAGCAGGCCAAGCCAGATTAAAAAGTAATTGTAAACTGTAAAAAAGTAAATAGTTAAGAAAATAAATCCCAATGGGCAGAGAGTGTCCCCCTGAGGGTAGCAACAAGCCCCTCCCCCAAGCACTTTCTCCCTGCCCCAAAGCAATGCCTTCCATTTGTACCAGCTTAAGGCAACTTTCACCTCCAGCTGCCAGCCCAGTCTCCCAACTGAGACTTGGAGAACCTCCAGGGCAAAAAGGAAAAGGTTTCCCTTGGACCTCTGGCCCCCAGTCTCTTGCTACACCTGTCCTTTGAGAGAAGAGGAAAAGGAAAGTTGGTGAGGGTGGGAAGTTTTTTCTCCTGCCTTGCACTTTGGACTTCCATTTCCAGCAGCATCTTTCCTATCTAATCTCTATCCATCAGAGGAAAGAGGAATAATGAAGTTGCACTTCCCATCTGACCATGTGCCTCCCATCTCAAACTACACTTGCTTACAGCCAGATCTCTAGCCTCTTTTGGGAAGTGGAATGGTGCCCTCTACTCACTGATGAACATTCTCACACCTAGTCATATCCTTCACATCCCAATGATTCAGTAGCTCATCATTCAAACCCCATTTTCCATCACTACCTCTTGATTCTTTATGCCCATCCTCAACCTTCCACCCCAGAGTTTCAAATATCACCCAATCCATCCATCATGCCCAATGGAATGCCTGCCCATAGGCATCAAACTTCCCTTTATTCTAAATCTTTTCCTTTCCCACTTCCATCACTCAGAAACCTTTTCTCCTTTGATATTCATGCTGTTCATAACTACCATATAATCAAAATCCTGATAACTGGTCTACAGACCTCCAGGTTTTTCTCTGTCCTTCCTAAATGAATTTGATAGGGTAAATGGCTAAAAATTTTTCTCTTCTACCCTCATATTTTTTTTTTAATTTTTAAGCAATCAGGGTTAAGTAACTTGCTCAAGGTTACACAGCCAGTTATTTCTGGGTGTGGTGCTGAGTGTCTGAGCCCAGGATTCGATCTCCAGGTCGTCCCAACACTGGAGCCAGTACTCTTACTTGCTGAGCCACCTGGCCGCCCCTAAGCAATTGGGGTTAAGTAACTTGCTCAAGGTTACACGGCCAGGTGTTTCTGGGTGGGTGCTAAGTGTCTGAGCCCGGGATTCGATCTCCAGGTCTTCTCAACACTGGAGCCGGTGCTCTTACTTGCTGTGCTACCTGGCCGCCCCACTTCTTCTACCCTCATATTAAAGGACTTCAACATACATATTGACTCTCTCAAACACCCTAAACACTCAGTTCCTCAATCCACTCACTTCCCATGACCTATTCTATCCCACCTCAAGCACATACAAAGATGGTCATATCCTTGATCCTACCATAACCCACAAATGCACCATCTCCAAGTTCAAGTATTCTTGAAATCCCTCTATCTGACCATGATTTGCTTTTAATTTCTACCTCTGCCTTCCCTTAAAAAGCCCTTCTCTTCATCTGTATTATGACCTCCGATCCCTTGACCCTTCAGTTCTCACCCAGGCCATCTCCCCCGCACTAGCCACTCTCTCCTCTTCCCCTCACCTTAGCCTCTTGGTGAACCAGTTGAACTCCACTGGATCCCTAACCTCATTGTCATATCACCCATTACACCCAGCCAAGCCGCAGCCTTCAGACTCTCCCACCATTTCTTGCTTTGTGCCTACACACATGCTGCTGAATGAAAGTGGAGAAAATCACAGCCCTTCTGCCTTGGTTCAACACAAACTAAAGTTACACAATTTCTACTGAACCCTCACTGCTACTAGGTAATCCTACTATACCTCTCTTACCAGCTCACTTTCCACAGCAATCCTCAAACCTCCCATGACTCTGCCTTCCCCTACCTTTTCAGCTGAAAATTTTACCTCATATTATATTTATAAAATCGAGGCCTTTTGTCATGAGCTTTCTCCCATTTTCCTCATCTCCTATCATTTAAAGGCTTTCTGCCACTATTTCCTCCTTCACCCTTGTCTCACACAAAAATGTTGCCCTACTTCTTACCAAAGCATACCCTTCTACCAACAGAAGTGAACCCCTTCTATCCCATCTCCCCCAATAATAAATGCCTCTACTTCCTCTTTTCTCACTGTCTTCTTAACCCCTTTCAATCTGGCTTCCAACCTCATCATTCCACCAAAACTGCTCTCTCCAGTGTTATCAGTGATCTCCTGTTGCCAGGTGCAATGGCCTTTTCTCAGTCTTCGTCCCTCTTGACCTCTCTGCAGCCTTTGACACTGTTGACCACACTCTCTTCTCCTTGATGCTCTCTAGGCTTTCAGAACACCACTTTCTTTTGGTTCTCTTCCTACCTATCTGACCCCTTCATCTTTCTCCTTTGCTGGATCTCCATCCAGGTCATGCTCTCTAACTGTAGGCATCCCACAAGGCTCTGTCCTGGGTCCTTTTCTCTCCTTCTATACTACTTCATTTGGTGATCCCATCATCTCCCAGGGATTTAATGATTTTCACTATACAGATGATTTTCAAATCTACCAATCCTGCCCTAACCTCTCTGCTGACCTCCAATCTTACCAGAAAGGTTCAGGCTGACATTTCAGACCCCTTGAACTAGATGGCTAGTAAGCATCTTAAACTCAACATGTCCAAAACTGACCTCATCATCTTCTCCTAATTCCCTATTACTGTAGAGGGCAACACTATCTTCCCTGGCCCTCAGGGAGTCATTCTGGACAACTCACTATCTCTCACAACTCACTCTCACCCCCACCCCCTGTTCCTGAGTCCTGACAAGGTCACCTCTCTTGAAGAACCCCCTTCTCTCCTCTTCCACCTCCCTAGTGCAGGCTCTCCTCACCTCAGACTTGGACCACTGCATTAGCCTGCTGGTGGGCCTGTTTCCCACAAGTCTCTGCTCATTCTAATTGCCAGGAATTTTTCTAAAGCACAGGTCTGAACATGTCATCCTTCTACTCATTAAACTCCAGTGTCTCCCTACTGCTTCCAGGATCAAATACAAAATCTGCTGTTTGGTATTCAAAGTCCATCATAACTTGCCCCTCTCCTACCTTTCCAGCATTTTTACACCTTACTCTCCACCAAGTACAAGTGGTCTTTGGTGTTCAGTGAACAAGACATGCCATGTCTCAGCTCTGAGCATTTTCTTTGACTGTCCCCCATGCCTGAAATTCTCTTCTTCCTCATCTTCATCTCCTGGTTTCCCTGGCTTCCTTCAAGTAACAACTAAAATCTCACGTTCCACAGAATGCCTTTCCCACCCTCTCTTACTTCCAGCTCCTTCCCTCTATAAATTATTTTCTCTTTCTCCTGTATATAGTTTGTTTGTACATTTTTACTCGTTGTCTCCCCCAATTAGAGTGTGAGCTCTTCCAGGGCTGGGACTGTCTTTTGTCTCTCTTTGTATCATTATCCTTAGCACTGACTGTTAATAAAAATTATCATCCCCATTTTACAGGTAAGAAAACTAAGGCTCAGAGAGGCTAAGTGACATCCTCATGGTCACAACTAGATAACATCCTTTGAGATTGCTGCCAGCCCTGTCAATGAGTCTGGGCTAAGTCATGGATATAGCAATGATGTGGCAGAAAGAATATCAGATTGTAGCCCCAAAACCTGACTTTCAGGCCTGCTTCTTCCATTTACTAACCCAGAGAACTTACAATTCATTTTTCCTCTTGAAGTCTTGATTTTTCTCATCTATAAAATGAACTTGAACTGTCTACTTTACAGTCTTGAAAATCAATGAAATCATTTCCATTAAAGAACTTTGTAAATATGAGATATGGGAGGCATTGGAGATAGTTCCCAGAGCACTTACACAATCTGAATCTGGTACTACACTTACTAGCTCTCAGACCTTGGGCGAGACATTTCCTGTGTCCCATCCTCAGTTTCCTTATCTGTGAAATGGGCATAATAATACTTTTATTGCCTATCTCACAGAGTTGTTTGAAACAAGCTTCTTGATCTGCAAAGGTCTATGGACATGTGAACTATCATCACTATTATGACAGAGTTCATAGGAGCATGGAATCACAATCTAGAGCAGGAGGGGATCTCAGTGACCAACTAGTACAGTCCACTCCCTTTACCAATGAGGAAACCAAGGCCTAGGGGATCCCCTATCACTGACAGTCTGTAAGTGAACATTGGAAGCTCACAGGTGAGAATTATAGTGAGCATTCTTACCCAGGTGTGGTTTGACCTAGATTTCCTTCAGTCCATTCCCTGAAAATGATGAGTATATTTTCCTTCTCAGCAGAATCTTAAGTAGCACAGGAGATCAGGATTTTGCCTCAAGGCACTGAAATGTAAAGAGTGCCAACATGTTCACTCCTTCTGCTCCATAGAAACAAAGGAACTTAGCACCTCCTGAGCAAAAATAGTTTAAAAAGGAAGCTACTAGATGGGCAGTCTCCCCCCGCCCATCCAGGTGACCTCTTTCTTCTCAGTCCCCACACTAGGAGGCCTCTTGGAATCCCTAGGTCTCAATCTCTTCCTCTTCTCCCCATGGAGAGGTGTCCCAGGGTCTCCCCTTTCCTTATCTTAGAAAACTGATTGAAGGGCAGGCTTCTGGCTGCTTGCCCTGGGTGCCAAAATTGCTAGTCAAACTGCCTAAAGATCTTTTCCTAGATATGACATTATTTCAGAGTCAATATGCCAAGAATCAATTATTTCTTCAGAAATTAATACAATTTTCGTAGCCTCTAAAAGAATAAAGACCAAAACTTGGGTCTGAATTGTACTAAGGACTTAATTTTTTTTTAAATGTTTTATCTAGGAGTGGATAGGTGGCACAGTGAATAGAGCACTAGCCCTGGAGTCAGGAGGACCTGAGTTCAAATCCAGCCTCAGACACTGAACACTTAGTAGCCATGTGACCTTGGGCAAGTCACTTAACCCCAATTGTCCAACCTTCCTCCCCACCAAAAACCGGAAAAAAAAAAGTTTTATCTGGTCTTGTGATTTAATCATTGTGGAGTGTTGTGAAAACACTCTCCAAATCCTCAAACTGTAACTCAGGGAGAGAGGGGCAACATGGGTGATGGAGCATTAGGCTTGAGTCATGAAGACCTGGATTCAAACTCTGCCTCGGACACTTATTAGCCATGTGGTCCTGAGCAAATTATTTAACCTTTCTTAATCTCAGTTTCCTCATCTGTAATCCTACCTCATAGGATTGCTGTGTGGATGAAATAAGATACTATATGTAGAGTCTGTATACCTTCAAATTATATATGTGTGTATATACATATACACATATACATACAAACATGTACTTATATACATATTATATGTATATATTATTGTAAAATATTTTATATTATTATATGTTATGTAAATTATTCTAGATATTATTATATATAATTATGTATATAATTGTTATTATTAACTCATTTTAGAGAGTTGCCTGGGTCACTTGGAGGCAATGTGATTTGTCTGAAGTCATACTGGTGACGTGTCAGAGGCTGGATTCTAAGGCCAATCCTCTGTCCACTATTTCATCTTATGCAAGTTTTATAAGATGTCTTTTCCCTCCAGGTTTGATTAGTCCTGAAGATCACAGCTTTCCCTTTCTCAGGAGAAATTTTTTTAGAAAAAAACACCTTCCTGATTACAGGTGGGAATTTAGAAATTGTACCTAAGACCAGGTAGGGGAAAAATCACAAGGAACTGAACTCTGGGCTTAGAACATGCTAGTCCTCAATGCAAGAGTTCAAGGGCCATTACTCAGTGGGTGGTTGTTATTTTCTGAGGCCTCAGTCTTTCTGGAGAAGCCCATGCTTGGTTCATTAACAGGAGACTCAATGTTGACCCACAGTAACCCCAGCACCCAGCACTGGCTCTCTAATGATCATAACTGCTGCTATTTATACCACTTAACCAAGCACTTTACACATTTATCTCCTTTAATCCCCAGGACAACCTTTTCATATTTGAAGGAAAGATTTCTTTTCCCCTTTGTATAGAGCTAGAAAAAAGCAAAGATGTGTCCCAGGTAACCCAGTTAGTGTCAGAGCCAAGACTCAAGGCCATTAGAGGAACAGAGAATATTAAGAGACAGAAGAGACTTTATCCAGATCCTTCTTTTTATGGATATATCAGAGGGGCTATAGAGAGCATATAGTCTACCTCTTCATTCTGAGGACTCTGGGGCCAGAGAAGTTAACTGACACCAGTGGTATCATTCAGGTTTAGGAGTAGTGGGACCCTGAAAAAGCAACATTAAGGTACTGCCCCAATGAATTCAACCCAAGCCTTCTTTCAGCCAAACAAAAACAAGATTTATTAAAAATCTGTCATATTGGTCATTCTTAAGGAATCTCAGCATTGGCTAGACTCTTAAGGGATCTGAGCACTTTCACAGAAAGACTGTGGGAGGGACTTAGATTTGGCCAAGCAGTCTAGGGTGATTGGAGGAGGGGTCTAGGGAGGATCTTGATGGGAGTGGCCAGTAGGCTGTGGTGACTAGAGGTTGGATGCCAAGAACCAAGAGAATGGGGTTCGGATAGCATCTAGGGCGGGAAGTAACCAGAAGAGATCTGGAGATAACAGACAATGGAGGGCTGGGCTAGGTTAAGGGTAACAGAGAATTGGAAATTGTGATAATGAAAGGCTTATAGCGTCATGCAGATGCCAGATCAAATGGGGAAATTCAAGGAGAGTTCAAGGTGGGGTTTTCTAGGGCCCACAGACAAATGGAAACCAAATTCTTTTAGGGTAAGGGGCAAAGTTCTTGACTTCAGCCCATACCTCATCATTATGTGGAAGAATCAGGGCTTCAAATCCACTCTCTTCACTCCAAATAGACGGCCCTTCCCAGTACCCCACAACTGTGCTGTGGTAAGCTAGACAGGAGGTCAGGGATGAGAATTAGACAACAGGAATGATAGCAAGTTGAAAACAGAGGAACAATGTTTATAGCTGAAGAAAGGAATCTCCATGTACTGAACCAGTTTGTGGAAAATCTCATGGAAAGATATTGAAAGTAATTCTATATAGCCATGTGACCTTGGGCAAGTCACTTAACCCCAATTGCTCTCCAAAAAGCAAAAAAAAAAAAAAAAAGAAATTCTATAAACCACATCTCTAGACCAGACAATTCCACCCTAAATGCAATTCCACAAATATGTATTATGTGCCTACTCTGGGGCAAAGTCTTATGACTTGTGATGATGATACAAGGATAGATAGGCCAGGATCCCAGCTTTTAAGAAACTTGTAATTTGTTTTGGGGTGGGGGGCAGGTTAAAGGTGGAGGACCAATATGCAAATACACCTGATACAAAACAGAATGAGATAAGTGCTTAGCTGAGAGATCATTGTGTATAGGAAGAAGAGTCCTTGCATAGAGGGATCAGAAGAGTGGAGCCTTGAAAAGAAAAGCTTAAACAAATAAGAGATAGGAACTGGGAAGGTTGGGAAGAGGATGGGTGGTAAAGTATATGTCTTGGGAGATATGTTGAGCAAAGCCAAGTAGAGGAGGAAAAGTCAATGGAAAAATCAGAGCACAATCTAGCTTGACTGATTTATGAAGGGTAGTTAATTATATGACAGCTGATATTTCATAGCTACATACATACATTACATTTGATCCTCACTAACAATGTGACGAGGGTTCAAGGGGTCAGGGAGTCCAGGAACTCCAATAACCAGAGTCCCTGAGAAGCAGTCTGGAATGAATTCACAGACTCAGGCATTCTCTGAGTCAAGGTGGTAAAGATTTATCATAATGCTTTAAAGCAGGCAAGAGTTCTTAGGGAACCTGCAACCTGAGAGAGGGTATATTATGGTTTATATAGTATAACTACAGTAAAACCTGTGCCAGATATGCTAACTAGGTGAGTCAGGGCAGGATTAGGGTGCAGTTAAGGAGTAGTCAGTTCTTAAAGGAACATGCACTTTCAATATCTACGGTGCAGGCATATTGCCCAGAATTCACTGGGAAATAGCCCAAGGGGGAGCTGCAAGGAGGGGTGGTTGTCACTAAGTCAGCTAGTAGTCACAGTTGACCAAACTGCCACCCATCAGTGTCATGCTTGGCAAAAGGATGTTGGGAGTATATGTACATCCCAAGCCAAAGAGGGATTCAGGATGTATATAATGAGCTAGGGAATGTACATATGACTGAGTCTAAGATATATATAATAGGTGTGACCCAGTACACAGCTGCTTCAGCCAGTACACAATTGGGTCAAACTACTAAATTCTATAAGTACAGCTGGCCACTGTATCAGGAAGAGAGAGAAGTATTTTGCTAGGACATGCTGCCCTTGAGCTATAGAGAAACTGCCTGAGACAGTGTTTTGAGGCTAGGGAGAAATGTGATTTTGAAACTGGATGTGACTTTTTCAAACTGGGGTTCAAGGATAGGCACCCAAGCACCTTATCAAATCCAGTGCCATAAATAATACAGGTATTATGAACCCCATTTGACAGATGAGGAAAGTAAGGCTCACTCAAGGGACTTGTCCGTGGTCACACAACTCATGTCAGAGCTAAAATTTTGAACTACAAAAGTATACTAAAAACCTCCCTTTTAGTAAAAATAAATATTAAGAAATAATAATTTCCTCTAAAGCACTTTCCAGACTTTGGGGAAAGCCCCTAGAAAAGACAGAGGAAGATAACACATAAAAGGGAGCTGAAAAGTCTCTTAACCCTATTTGCCTCAGTCTATAAAATGGGCTAGAGAAGGAAATAGCAAACCACTCCAGTATCTTTGCCAAAAAACAAAAAACAAATGGGGTCACAAAGAACTGGACACAACTACTCTATCAAAAAAAAAAAATATATATATATATATATATATATGTTACATATAATGTATATAAGCATAATATAAAAATAAATAAATATATAGTGCCTACTATATATGTATGTGTGTATATATACAAACATACACACGGGGGGGGGGGAGAGAGGGAGAGAAAGACAGAGATAGAGAGAGAGAGACAGAGAAAGGGGGGTAGAGAGAAGGTCTGCTATAAGCTCGGTACAGTTCTAAGTGCTTTGTAAATATTATCTCATTTGTTCCTCATAACAGCCCTAGAAAGGCAGGTACTGCTATTATCCCCATTTTACATTTGAGAAAACAGAGTTTACATTCCATCCATTGCACCACTTTCTTTCTAGAGATCCTTGTTGTTGTTGTTCAGTTGTGTCTGACTCTCTGTGACCCTATTTGGAGTTTTCTTGCAAAGATATTGGAGTGGTTTGTCTTTTCCTTCTCCAGTTGATTTCACAGATGAAGAAACTGACGGAAAGAGGGTTAAGTGACTTGCCCAGGATCACACAGCTATTAAGTGTTGAAAGCCAAATTTGAACCCAGGTCTTCCTGACTCCAGACCTGGCCCCTCTATCCACTGGGCTGCTCATCTAGGGATCCTAGTTACCTGAAACTGTCTCAGGTAGGGAGCCATGTCAGAGGGCATGGGGGACCATGTCAAGTTAAATGAATTTGCTTCTGTTAGGCTTGAGTTGTATTGATATGTTTTTCTTCAGCAGAACTCAAATCATTCTTTACTACAAGTGGTGGTGGTAGGGGCTGGTTGTCGTCCTTCATTCTCGAAGAGGACCAGAATGACCTCACTATGCTGAAGTTAAGTTTCAGTGTATCTGACTGTGGCTGATCATTCCAATACAAGTTCGGAATGTTCTACTACAGGTGGGGCGTGAATAGTCCTTGTGAAAATTTGGGGAGGATTCTCTAAATTTGTGCATCTTGCATTTCTTCTGAGAGAATTCAATTCTGCTTTGCTCATAGAGCACAACACCTTCTCTGATGTAGGCACACAATGTTGGGCAGTCCTGTGCCAGTGTCTCCCATGTCACACAATCAATTCCAAAGTTCTTGAGAGAGACCTTGAAAGTGTCCTTGTATCGTTTCTTCTGACCACCATGTGGACCCTTGACCCATGTGAGTTCTGCATAAAACAGTCTTTTTGGCAAGAGTACATTTTGCATTCGAACAATGTGGCCAGCCCATAGAAGTTGCACTCTCTGAAACAGAGCTTGAATGCTTGGCATTTTAGATCAAGTAAGGACTTCAGTGTCTGGTACCTTATCCTGCCAGGTGATCTTCAGAATCTTCCTAAGACAATTCAAATGAAAGAGATTCAGTTTCCTGGCATGGCGCTGGTAGACTGTCCAGGTTTCACAGGCATACAGGAATGAGGTCAGCACAATGGCTCTGCAGACCTTCAGTTTGGTAGTCAGTCTAATACCTCTTCTCTCCCATACCTTCCTTCGAAGCCTCCCAAACACTGAGCTAGCTCTGGCAATGCGTGAGTCAACCTCATTATCAGTGTGTACATCCCTGGAAAGGACACTACCAAGGTAAGTGAACTCATCCACCACATTCAAAACTTCGTTTGCTGTAACCAATGGTTCCATGTATGGATGGGTAGTGGTGACTGAGGGAGCACCTGGGTTTTCTTGGTATTAATTGTTAAACCAAAATTAGCACAAGCCACAGAGAATTGATCCATACTACAAGTATAATACTTTCCATTAAGTCACACTACTGCTTTAGTTGTATGAGATAGAGCTGGACAGGAATATTGGAGATAGATTGTGGAAGGCATTCAATGCCAGAGTGAGTTTATACTTTATTCAGTAAGCAGTAGGGAACCAGAAAAGCTTCCTGACCTTGTATAGTTCTCTATCAGTCAGTCAGCAAGCATTTATTAAGTGCTTACTATATACCAGGCACAGGAATACAAAGAAAGTTAAAAAACAAGTCCCTGCTCTCAAGGAGCTCACAATCTAGAGACAACATTTAAACAGCTATATACAAACAAGATATAACCGGGACAAATTGGAGATAATAACAGAGGGCAGGTACTACCATTAAAGGGAATCACAAAAGGTTTTTTATAGAAGGTGAGATTTTAGCTGAGACTTGAATGAAGCTGGAGAAGTTAGGAAGTAGGGATGATGAGGGAGAGAATCCCAGGCATGGGGGGACAGCCAATGAAAATGCCCAGAGTCAGGAGATGGAGCAGTCTTGTGCAAGGAACAGCAAGGAGTCTGGTGTGGCAGGATCACAGTGCATGTGGAGGGGAGAAAGGTAAGAGTGATGGAATCCTAATAAACCTGCCTCCAACTTCCTTATAGGCCTCACTGAACAGCAGACCCACTGCCTCCCACCCCTACCCCGGACTCAATATCCTGACTTCCTCATACATGCCTCACTGCCTCACTAGAACAGCAGGCATGCCCATGTGATGAAATGCTAGCTACTGCCTCTAGCTAGCCGCTGCCCCCAGACCCATTCCTCATGTTTCCCATATAAACAGTAGGTGTGTCCATGCACTCAACCATAACCAGATCCATCTAATCTCAGACAGGACCACAATAGCCAGCCAATCAAAGCAGTACCACCAGGATGCCTAAGCAGGATGTGGGCCCCAAAACATTCGAAGGGACTTTCCCTGGGTAGGCACCTGCACAGTAACAGCAAAAGTTATCCTTTAGGTGAACTTATGATGTAGTGAGACTTATTAAAACATCATTATTGTATATTAATGCTCCTTCGCCCCAGTTTGGGTTTTCCATATGCATTGTGGGTGCATATGGAAATCACAGATGCAGTTCCACCAAGGCCAGGACCCCTCCCCTATTACTTAATCCCTTGACAAACCCCTCCTGCCTTTTGAATTTTCATAATTTCTATTGTGTAATCAGCATCATTAAACTATAAAATTGACTGTTTTGTCTGACTGAAGTTGCTGGTTCCTCTTGGATCTCAGCCTGCTGGGGAAGTGTCACTCTCAATAAATTCCTTTACTTGGATTAGAGGTGGTCTGGGTCTGTAAATTCATTCGAGACAACCCCCACAGCACACCACAAACCTGCAACAAGAGGGGGCCAGATTATGAAGGACTTAAAAAGTAGATTTTATATTTACTCCTGAAGGTGATAAGGAGATCCTAGAGCTTATTGAATAGGGGAGGGGACAGGGTAAGACCTGCACTATAGGAAAATCAATTTGACAACTGAATAGAGGAATGACTGGAATGGGAAGACACCTGAGGCAGGAAACTCACCCAGAGGTTTGTTTTTTTTTTTTTAAAGCAATCGGGGTTAAGTAACTTGCTCAAGGTTACATGGCCAGTTATTTCTGGGTGTGGTGCTGAGTATCTGAGCTCGGATTTGATCCAGGTCATCCCGACACTGGAGCCGGTGCTCTTACTCGCTGAGCCACCTGGCCACCCCTAAGCAGTTGGGGTTAAGTAACTTGCTCAAGGTTACACAGCCAAGAGTTTCTGGGTGGGTGCTAAGTGTCTGAGCCCGGGATTCGATCACCAGGTCTTCTCAACACTGGAGCTGGTGCTCTTACTCGCTGTGCTACCTGGCCGCCCTCACCCAGAGGTTATTGCAATAGTCCAGGCATGAGGTGAGAAGGACCTGTATCCAGGTGGTGGCTTCAGAGGAGAAAACAGGAGATATTATGAAAGCAGAATCAACAAGACATGATAACAGATTAGATATGGGGATGAGAGAGAGTTAGGAAATGAGGATCACCTAGGTTTTGAGCCTAGGTGCCTAGGAGGGTAAGAGGATATCCTGCACAATAATAAGAAAGTTAGGAAGAGGGGAAGGTCTGGGGGAATAGAGAATGAACTCAGTCTGGGACCTATTGAGTTTAAGATGTTTATAGGACATCCAGGTTAAGATGAGACAAAAATCAAGAATTAGAAAAAGCTCAGAAAAATAGAAAAAAAAATCATGTAAAAAACAGACTGATCACAAGCATAGGAGTTAGAGGAAAAGGGAGTTAAACCTTCTTTGTCCTTTGATTGATCTTCAGGAGTGCCAAAAGCCAACCCTATCAGTCCTTTCCACTCACATAGCTCTTTAGACATTTGTTTTTAATTAACTTCACAGCAAACAGAGGAGAGAACTCTAGCTGCGTCATCACCTCTCAAGGTTAGTTTCCAAAACCAACTGTTGTTCTCCCGTCCTGTTCTCTCAGTTTAAAGTTTAAAACTTCCAGCATGATGGAAGTCCAGACTACTATTTGGAACTTGTGGTCCAAACAAAAGGAATCCACGTTGTCTTTTTAGACTGCATTTCCCATAAGTCTCTGGAGCCTGGCTGCGCTCAGCACATTTTTCTTTTTCCAAATGGACATTTTTGTAAAGTTTTTTGATATCTTTTGTTTTTTACATAAAATCATTTCCTAGGAGGCAGCCAAGTGCACGTGTCTCTAAGAGGCAATCTTTGAGCATAGAAAACCTGAGTTCAGGCTTTGTCTGTGTGATTCTAGGCAAGTCACGTAACCTCTGGGTGTCCCAGAAAACTCCCTAAAGCTATTTAAAAAAAAACATTTTCAGAGCAGTTACTGATTCACACTGGGAAAGGGAATCTTTCACAGGTGCAGAATTTTTTTTTTAAATTCATTTCCCCACCCTAGAACTTTTCTTCCCCCCCCCCCCCAATTTATTTATTTATTTTTAGTTTTCAACATTCATTTCCACAAGATTTTGAGTTACAAATTTTTCTCCCCATCTTTCCCCTACCTTCACCCCAAAATAGCAACCCTACTGAATATCCCTTTCCACAATCTGTTCTCTCTTATATCCTCCCTCATCCCCCCCACAACTTTCTAGTAGGGCAAAATGGGTTTCTATATCCCAGTGCCTTCGTATCTTATTTCCCAGTTGTATGTATAAAGCAAATGTTTTTTAAACATTTGTTTTTAAAACTTTGAGTTCCAGATTTTTTCCCTTCTTCCCTCCTCACCCACCCCCACTGGGAAGACAAGCAATTCACTATAGGTTGTACATGTGTAGTTATGCAAAATGTTTCCATACCATGTTTCCCTGATAATAAGACCTATCCCGAAAATAAGCCCTCCCCTTACTGTGTAAGATTCCTCTAAAATAAGCCCTCCCCCAAAAATAAGCCCTATTGAGATTGCTACTGTAGTGAAGGTGATCCCCTGCGCTACACGCTACATCACGGACCCCTCTGTATGCACCCCCCCCCCCGCCCGTGAAACGCACGCCGTGCTCCGAGCTGCATCCAATCAGAGCTGTAGCAGTGAGGGCATCATCCTGTTCTTACCCAGTGATTTGCTTATTGAATAAAGGTACATTTTTTTGTTCACATTTACCTGTTTATTAAAATTGCTGTCAATGTTCATTAAAATAAGCCCTCCCCTGAAAATAAGCCCTCTGGTGTTTTTCTGTCCAAAAAATTAATAAGACAGTGTCTTATTATCGGGGAAACATGGTAGTAGTTATATTGTGAAAGACTAACTATAATTCCCTCGATCCTATCCCGCCCCCCACTTATTCTATTTTCTTCTTTGACCCTGTCCCTTTTCAAAAGTGTTTGCTTCTAACCACCCTCTCCCCCAATCTAGCCTTCCTTCTATCATCCCCCCTCTTATCCCCTTTCCCCCTATTTTCCTATAGGGTAAGATACCCAATTGGGTGTGTATGTTATGCCCTCCTTAAGCCAAATTCAACAAGAGTGAGGTTGACCCATTCCCTTTCACCTTCCTGCTCTTCCCCTCCATTATAACAGTTTTCTCTTGCCTCTTTTATATGAGATAATTTACCCTAACTATATCTCCCTTTCTCCTTCTCCCAATATATTCCTCTCTCATCTCTTAATTTTATTTTTTTAGATATCATCCCTTCATATTCAACTCGTCCTGTGCCCTCTATGTATACATGTACATACATATGTACGCACTCACTCACATATATATATATATACATACACCCTCCTATACAGATTTATTCCCTTCAACTATCCTCATACTCAGTAAAGTCTTATGAGTTACAATTATCGTTTTTCCATGTAGCAATGTAAATAGTTCAACTTTAATAAGTTCCTTATCATTTCTTTTCCCTATTTACCTTCTCATGCTTCTCTTGCTTCTTGTATTTGAAAGCCAAATTTTCTGTTCAGCTCTGGTTTTTTCATCAAGAATGCTTGAAAATTCTGTTTCATTGAATGACCATATTTTTCCCTGAAGCATTATACTCAGCTGTGCTGGTTAAGTGATTCTTGGTTTTAATCCTAGCTCCTCTGACCTCTGGAATATCATATTCCAAGCCCTTCAATCCTTTAATGTAGGAGCTGCTAGATCTTGGGTTATCTTGATTGTGTTTCCACAATACTCAAATTGTTTCTTCCTGACTGCTTGTAATATTTTCTCCTTGACCTGGGAACTCTGGAATTTGGCTATAATATTCCTAGGAGTTTTCTTTTTGGGATATTTTTCAAGAGGAATTGGTGAATTCTTTCAATTTCTATTTTGCCCTCAGGTCACCCTAGAACTTTCCTAATCTTTTGTAACAGAGAAATCATTAAGTAACACCAAAGGGCACAGTAACCTCACCTGTTAGTCAGCATACACAACATTTGGCAATTAGGTGATGCAGTGGATACAATGCCAGAACTGGAATCAGAAAGACTCATTTTTTTGAAGTCAAAAATCTGGCCTCAGACACTTACTAGCTGTGTCCCTGAGCAAGTCACTTAACCTCACCTGTAAAATGAGCTAGAGAAGGAAATGGCAAACCTCTCCAGTATCTTTGCCAAGATTTTTGTCACACAAAGAATCAGGCATGACTGAAAATGACTAAACAATAGTCCTCTTCCTGTCTACCTACCAAACCCATGTCTCTTCTAAACTTTCCTATTTCTTTGGAGCACATCACCATTCTTCCAATCACCCAGGTTCTCAACCTTAGAATAATCTGTCACTTTTCTTTCTCCCTCAACCTCCATGGACAATCACTTACCAAGTATTAGTGATCCTACTTCTATAACATATATAATTGAGATTCTCTGAACCTTGCTTAATGCTTCCAATTAGGGAAGACCCTAATGTTCTAAATGGATATTTAAACCCCTGACCTGTTCAGTCCTGTGTATACAAAGCTAGTAACTGGCATCCTCCATTGCACACCCCTCTTGAATACTATTAGCTAACAGACATGAGTCATGGATTGCTTTTTCCCATTCATTTTTCTATCAGTCACCCTACCCCTCCAGTAGAATATACACCCCTTGACCATAGTAGACCCTTAATAAATGCTAGTTGAATTGAATTAAATTGAGGTGTGCTTCAGTGCCACTGGAATACTGGCAAATGTATTTAACCTGAGTTCAGCTGACTTTCAGTATTGTGTTTGCATTATTTTAGTCAGTGTATACTCTCTTTTCCTAGTTCTGTTTTTAATTTGTTTTGCATCAATTCACATGCCACTGAATTTTGGTCTTGGTTAGTTCTTGCAGTACAATGATGTCCCATGGCATTCCTATATCCCATTTTGGGCAGCATTTCCCTCATCAACAGGCAGCTACTTTCTTCCCAATTTTTTTAACAGTCCCATTTCTGTAACACTTGACAGTTGACAAAGCACTGATAGATAATAAATTTCAGGAAGTCCAAACAAATCAAAAAAAAAATCCAAATCCAGGAAATCCAAAAAATCATAAGTTACAGAAACAGACTTTGTATATTTCCTAGGACCCACTACAGAACTTTGTATGCACTATCTCATGTGATTTTCACAACTCTGTGATAGAAGAAGTATAAGAACTGTTATATCCATTTTGCAGAAAAGCAAACTGAGGTTCAGAGAAGGCAGGTAACCTGACCAGAGTCACACAGCTAATAAGTCTCATGGTAGAGACTCAAAGTCAGGTCTCCTAACTCTAAAATTTTTTCCACCATACCACAATATTTCTCTGCCAAGAAATAAGACCTCAGAGTCAAAGGGGTTCGTCTGGCTGTATCTGTATCGTAGTCAATGCTAATCTCAAGAGAGGAGGAACAGGTTTGTGGGAAGAGAGAACATAGGATTCCATATAGGTCATCTGTGAAGATAGTGCACTGTCCTAGAATAGAGTGACATTTGAAGCCTCTTTTACAGGGGGACAGAGTGTTCATTCCACTGATCAGCTAGCCCTCTGGAAAACAGGAGTGCAAGGAAACTCACATGGAGTCAAATGAGTCACCAGGTGGTTTTGTGTTGGCTGATTATACTCCTGAGAACAATCTAGGCTCCTTTGCTTCTAGGCCCATTAACTCCATGAGAAAGTCATAAAATCAATGGCAGGGTTGGAACCCAGTCAACAAGTCCTGCTCAAGATAGGAATCTACTCCAAGGTGCTGAAAAGTGATTATCCATCCTCAATTTGTTGGGAGATCCTCCAGCAGCAGCAAACTCACTACATGGTTGTGCTGTCATAGAAAGAGTGAAGAATTTCGATTCAGGATACTTGGACTCAAATCCAGATTATTCCAGTTGCTCTTAGATATTAGATGATGATCTTAGATATATGGTATATTATGTATATAATATGATATATTATGTATATGTATAATATATGTATTAGATGATGATCTTAGATATGATGATAGATGATCTTAGGTCAGTCATATCTCCTAGGCTCAAATAGTAAAATAGATCTACTTTTAGTATCTACTTTTCTGAGGTGGAGGGAAAGTGCTTTGTAATCCTTAAAGCACTAGCTAAGCTTCAATAATTATCATCATCACCATCTCAGAGGTATTATTGGACAGTATATTATCTGTATTATTGGACAGTCCTGATTGCCAAGATGTTTTTGTTTCTAAGGAGCTAAAAATAGCCTCCCTGTCATTTTTACCCAATTGTTCCTTGTTTTGCTCTCTGGGGTGAAACAAAACATAGCATCCTTGGATTTAGAGGTAGAAGAAACCTCAGAAACCTTTGGAGGGGGAGGAAGGCAGGGCAGTTGGGGTTAAGTGACTTGCCCAAGGTTACATGGCTAGTAAGTGTTAAGTGTCTGAGTCTAGATCTGAATTCAGGTCCTCCTGACTTCAGGGCTGGTGCCCAATTCACTACACCACCTAGCCACCCCATCAAGTCTAGCTTCTTAACTTTACAGATGAGGAAATTGAGGGTCAGAGAATCTTGCCTCATATTTTACAGGAAAAAAAAAATCACCATGAGCTCCCTCTTTTCCCTTTTTCCTTATCTCCTTTCACTCAGATGCCTTCTGCCATTATCTCCTGCTTCACCCCTTTCACGTGATAAAGTGGCCATACTCCCTACTACTAAGGCTAACCCCTCTCTCTATTCAAGTGATCCATTTCCATTCCTTCTACTCCAACAGCTTTCCCCTTCTGTTGTCCCCACTCTTACTTATTTTCAATCTGTCCCTCTCTGCTGGTTCATTTCTTACTATCTATAAACAAGTCTTTATCTTTTCCATCTTAAAAAAAAACACATCTTTATTTGACCCTTCCATCCCCACTGTCTATCCTCCTATATTTCTTCAGCCCTTTGTAGTTAAACTCCTAGAAAGGCTGTCTTTAATTGCTGCTTCCATTTTCTCTCCTCTTGCTCTCTTTTTAACCCCTTACTATCTGGTTTCTGATCTTATCATTCCATAGTGACTAATAATCTCTTAGTCCCCAAATCCAACTGCCTTTTCTTAATCTTCTTTTTCTTTGACCTCTCTGTAGCTTTTGACACTGGTGTACTCTCTTCACTCTAGGTTTTCAGAATACCTCTCCTGGTTTTCCTAATACCTATCTGACTGCTCCTTCTCTGTCTTCCTTGCCAGATCCTCCTCCAAATCATGCCTTCTAACCATAGATGCTATCCTGGACCCTTTTCTCTTCTCCCTCTATCCTGCTTCCCTTGGTGACCTTATCAGCTTCCATGGACTTAATTATTGTCACTATGAAGATGACTTCCAACCTCACATATCCAACTGCCTTTCAGACATTTCAAACTAGATGTCCAGTAGACATCTTAAACTCCAGATGTCCAAAACAGAACTCATTTTCCCTAATTTCTTCCTACCTCCTACCTTTCCTAGTAAAGAGCAAAACCATCCTCTCAGCCTCCCAGGCTCACAGCCTCGGAGTCATCCTGGATTCCTCACCATCCCACCCTTACCACATCCAATCTGTTGCTAAAGCCTGTGGATTTCACCTTACCAAGATCTCAAGTACCTCCCCTTCTTTCCTCTGACATTGCCACCGCTCTAGTGCAGGCCCTTATCACCCCACACCTTGATTATTGCCATAATCTGCTGATGGGTCTGCCTGCCTCCAGTCTCTCCCCACTCCAATCCATCCTCTAAAAAGCCATCAAAGTCATTTTCCTAAAAAGCAGATCCTATCACATTGCCCCTTACTCAAAAACTCGAGTGATTCCCTATTACCTGTAGGATCAAATAGAAAATGCTCTGTTTGGCATTCAAAGCCCTTCATAACCTAACCCCCTCCTATCTTTCCAGTCTCCTGATAGTTTACTCTCTGACCCATAGTCTTCAAATCAGTGACATTGGCCTTCTGGACATTTGACAAACAAGATACTCCATCTCTTGGATTTTTTTTTCTCTCTCTGCCTGTCCCTCTGCTCTTCCTCCTCTGTTCCAACTTCTGAGCTCCCTGGCTTCCTTTAATCCCAATTAAAACCCCACCCTTTACAGAAAGCTTTCCCTCATCTCCTCATAATTCCAGAGCCTTCCCTCTGGGTTATGTCCTATTTATCCTGTATATAGCTTGCTTTGTATATATTTGTTTGAGTGTTGGCTTCCCCATTAGATTGTAAACTCCTTGAGGGCAGGGACTGTCTTTTACCTTTTTTTTCATTGCCAACACTTAGCACAATACCTGGCATTTTGTAGGTGCTTAATAAATGCTTATTGATTGGTTGATTGAAAGAGATTAAGTGACCTGCCCACATTAGTGTCACACATTCAGTAAGTGTCTGAGTCATGATTCAAACTCATGTCTTTCTGACTCAAAGTCCAGCACTCTATCCAAGCCAACCGGAGGCTTCAATTTCTTTATCTCTTACCACATGACATCTCTTCAAATCCCAAAGACAACTGGCACATCCTCCTTTAGTTTTTCTTCTTCGAGCTATGCATCCCCTATTCCTTCCACTAATTCCTGTATGGCACAGTTTCCTGTCTTCCCTGATATTTTGATCTCCTTCCTTTAGCAACATTTGTCTCTCCCAAATGAAGTTTCCCAGACCTACATTCAATACTACAGTTGTGATCTAGCCAAGATAGAGGACATTGGAACTATTACTCCTTTGTTCTGAACATTCTACAACTATTAATGAAGCCTCAGAGAGCATTAATTTTGTTGACTATGATATCATGATGACTGATACTGGCCTTGAGGTCTACAAAAAAATTCATTAGATGCTAATAATGATAAGAGCGAGTACTTATGTAATGCTTAAAGGTTTGCAAAACTCTTTACAGTTGGTCTTCACAATTCTGGGAAGCCACCAGAGATAGCACAACCAGTAGATACTATTATTAATCCCCATTTTACAGATGAGGAAACTGAGGCTTAGAGAAGCTAAATTACTTGCTTAGAATCACACAGTAAGTGTCTGAGGCAATATTTGAACTCAGATCATCTTGACTCCAATTCTGGCATTCTTACTTTTCCTGACATACTAAAGTCTTCCAAAACATTTATTTTATTTACATGTAGTTTAAAACATCTGAAAGGTTACACTCACGACATTTATAAAAAGCATCTGAAAGTGAGACATGTTATCAATATGAACATACTGAGGAACCAGGCATCCTTCTCAGAAGCTTTTTAAGAGGTGGGTGAGGTAGGCAGGCCCTATGAACAGGGCAGAGCTGAAGTCACAGGGGAAAGAGAGCTGCCTCTTCCAAGATAGACATGGAGAACTCATTTCTTGACCTGCGACCTAACAGTCCACTCTGGCCTGGACTTAGTCTCTTTGAATCAATCATTGGTAGGGAGGTAGAACCTAAGCAAAGAGTAGTACTGAGACCCCAAGAGGAAACAGGGAACCGAAAGCTGCCCATTCAACTCCTGAAGATTCACTTCAGAGGCCCCAATTTGGATTCTCCAGCCCCCAAAGCATTCAATGGCGTTAGAATGAGATATCGCTGCTAGAGACTTCTAACCCTGAGTCCAAAAGTCTGGAATTTAATTCCGTTTTATCCCAGGCCTCTAACCCCAGCTTGGTTTGCTTCTACAGATGGAGCCATCTTCACATTGGTGAAACAAGCCAGTTATGTCGTGAAACCCCGGCTAAGTTTCAAGACTGCTTCATAGGAGACAAAAACCACCATGTTCACAGGGAAGGCTCGACAACAGTTCAGAGCTAGTCCTTTAAACAAGACCCTCACTCCTTCTTCCTTCACACTTTGTGTGATACAGTGAATGAATCCTCGGTACCGCTGCTGGCCCAGTCCATCAGCCTGAAGACGAGACTTGATCACATCCATGGGAGTGGCCACAGCCCAGGCCAGGACACCTGCGCAGCCACCAGAGAACAGCACACCCAGGATGTCTGCAAAGGAGAGACAGAGAAGGCACTCAGCACCACAGTCATTTTACAGGGAAAGGAAGTGCTCTAGGTCAAAGCCTCCTCACCTGGACGATTACAATGACCTTCTAATTGGTCTGCCACTTTCTAGTCTTTCCCTTCTCCACTTCAGTTCCCATCTTTAGATCCCACCCCAAACCATCTGCAACCCCCAAGATCTGAGAAAGGTCCAACACATGGACTGGCCAATCAGGAGAGACCTTTTGGCCCACTCTGAGCTTAATCTACCATAATGCTTTGCACATTCTAGCATAACAGTCATACTTTGCTCTCTGAGTGAACTCAAAATTCCCCTTCCTATGTCAGCAACTACAAGGCCAGATAAAGCTGACCAGGAGCATTCTTCTGTTTATGACTACCAAGGACAAGGCGCCTTGAACCAGACACTATCTCGAATAATGGGACTTTTCTTATCTTGGTATTTTATGAACATATGCTATGTTATGTTATATCATGTCATGCTGATGATAGAAGAAACACAGATATCCTGGATCTATAATTTCAATTGACATTTTAACACTTCTCCTATCTTATTGTATTTACAATGTATCCATAACACATATGAAGACTATCATTTTAGCTAACATAGACATCCTGAGCCAGGAAGGGAGGGAAGGGTGAAAGGGAATTGCTCTGAAGATATAAGATCTCTTTTGTCTGTCCATCCTTGGGAACACTGTCTACAATGAGCTCCCATGCATATCTCTAAATGCATGTTCTGCAAGCTTCAGGAGAAATAAACATTCACATGCAGCCTAATTTTGTTTGTCTTTCTAAGAACTAGTTTAGTAATGGTTGACACAGAATTACCAAAATAATCTTCCTAAGGCACAAAGTCAACTATGTCACACTCCTCCAATCAGAAATATTCAGTGGTTTCCAACTGTATGTAAAATGAAATTCAGGTTCTTTAGCCTAGCATTTAAAGCCCTCCACACTCTGGCTGATGCCTACCTTCCCAGATTTATTTCCTAGAATCCCCCTAAATTATTCTACATTCCATCCAAACTGACCTATTTAGGTAAGTTCTATGGCCCTATGCCTTCACAGTGACTTCTCCTCCATGCCTGGAAGGCTTTCCCTCCATACTCCCACCCCTGAAATTCTCACCTCCTTCAAGGTTCAATTCAGTTACCACCTCAAAACTGAAGCCCTTCCTGAGCCTAGTGGTTACTGCTGGGTGGCATAGAGGATCGGAATCAGGAAAAGCCTGAGTTCAAATCCAGACTCAGACACCTATGACCCTGGGCAAATCACTTCACCTCTGTCTGTCTCAGTTTCTTTACCTGTAAAATGAAGTTAATAACAGCACCTGCTTCCCAGGGTTGTGGTCATGAGGAAAAAATGAGGTGAGATTTGCAATCACTTTGCAAACCTTAAAGCAAGATGTAAATGCTAGCTATTATTACTATTCTCTCAACAAGGTCAACTGCTTGAGAGCAGGGATGACTTATCTTTGTGTCACCAGAATCTAGCCCAGTGCCTAGTATTTCATAAGAGTCAGTCTTTGTCGAATGAGTGCTGGTCTTACCTGGCTGACTCTGTCCAGCTGGAGTGAGCCATTCACAGATGATGGAGTAGGAGAGGAAATAGGTGGCAAAGGAATTGCAATCTCGGAACATGAGTGCCGAGCTGCCCTTATAGAGACCTCTCAAGCCTTCTTCCTTGGCCACAGTCTTTAGACAGTGCAAGGGACCTTGGTACTTGGGTGGGGGAAGGAGATCACTGGGAGATGAAGAAGTTATCGAGGGACGCTGTTTCTGTGTCTGCAATCGGATTTTGGCCATTTCCGTAGGAGACGTCAGTGTGACCTGGGAAATCAAAGGAAAAGTTAAGAGTAAAACTACTGCTGTGTCATTGGGGTACAGTGGGAAGAATGCTGGCCTTGGAGTCCGAGGAGAACTGAGTGCAAATCCAAGATCTGACCCTTAATAGTTTACTAACCCTGAGTAAGTCACTTAACTTCTTAGTCTCAGTTTCCTCATCTGTAAGATGGTAATAAAAATACTTGCACAAAAACCCTATCTCACAATCACATACACTTTCACACACACACACACACACACACACATTTTTTAAACTATTCAATGCAGGAATTTGTTTTCCTTGATTAAGCATATTCATTACAAGAGGGTTTTTTTTTTCCTTTTTTTCTTTTTCCCAATAAGGGGAATTTATTGGCATAGAAAACAGATTTTTTTCACTAAAAAAAATAAATTTACTTTTTGAAATCTCTGTCTCACAAGGCTTTTGAGGAAAGCATTTTGTAAACTTTAAAAGCATCATAGAAATGCTTATCTTCCCCACACTGCCGGTCACATGGATGTTCTCATAATATGCCCATTTTCAATAGGATTCTCAGAGAAGTTAATTGACTTTGCCCCAGACCACGCACCAGAGACATATTTAAAGGCAGGGTCAGGGCACAAGAACAGTCTGAAGACCTCCAACCTCTCAGCTCAAGGCCTGCCTTGATATGGGCAGGTCACTCCAAAAGCAAGCACAGTGAATAGCCCCATTCTATTCCTCCACCACACCCAATTCCTCTTCTGGGAGTCACTTCCTGAAGCCCAAGCTAATGATGAAAAGCCCTGGGCTGGAAATCAATAAAACTTGGGTTAACATCCTGCTTCTTAATATCTAGATAGCTAACCTAACCTTGGGCAAATTCACTGGACGCTCTGACCCTTCAGTTTTTTCTTTAGTAAAAAAGGGAGAATACTTGTAATTTCTACTTCCCATGGGTGTCATGAAGAAACTAATTTATTAAAAACCTTTTATTCCTTGGGTGGATGAAGGATCATAGACAACATTGGAAAGGACCTTAAGGATTATCTAGCCCCACGGCTTCATTTTACAGATAAGGATATATTTGGAAAGAAATATAATATAAAAAAACCAAAATGAATCTGTTTTTTAAGTTGTTTTAACTTTAAGCTCTAGGGAAATGGGGACTGCTGTGCAAAGGTCTTATTGTGAGGTCAGAGCAAAGGGCCAAGGTCTGTCCCGGAGACCTGCCTGACTAGTTAAGAGAAGAAAAGCTATGTCTGTCTGGTTTGGTGATGAAGTGAGCCCTCTCCCCTGTGAACCAGAGCTAAGCTCCTTCTCTAATGCAGCCAGCTCAGAAACCTGTCAGTCAATCTGTCAGTCAGGGAGAGATTTCTCAATTAAAGAGACTCTGAACTGGATGGGAAGGAGAAGGAAGGAAACAAGCATTTATTAAGTTCCTACTGTGCCCCAGGTACAATGCTAAGTGCTTTACAAACGCTATCCACACAACGACCCTGGAAGGAATGTGATACCTCATTGGAGGTTCAGGATACCACAACCCCTTACTTGCCTTTTTGGTTCTACAGAGGCCAGGCATTTCAGCCAGAGTGAGGCACCACCCAGAGTGAGGAAGATCTGAGTTTAAATCCAGCCTCAGATACTTACCAGCTGTGTGATCCTGGGCAAGTCATTTAGTCTTCATCTGCCTCAGTTTCCTCAATTGCAAAAGGGAAATAATAATAGCACCCACCTTCTAGGGCTATTGTGAGTATCAAATAAAATAAAATTTGTTTGTTTTTTGCTTTTGGAGGGAGGAGGGCAGCATAATTGGGGTTAAGTGACTTGCCCAAGGTCACACAGCTAGTACGTGTTAAGTGTCTGAGGCTGGATTTGAACTCAGGTCCTCCTGACTCCAGGGCTGGTGCTCTATTCACTGTGCCACCTAGCTGCCCCTAAGATAAAATTTGTAAAGCATTTAGAGCATTACTTGGCACAAGGTAAGTGGTTAATAGATATTTGTTTCCTTCCTTTCTTTCCTTCCTTCCTTTTTCTTTCCTTTCTTCCTTTCTTTTTTTGCTTCCTTCCTTCCTTATTTCCTGATAGGATGAGCTGGGGCAGGGGACCCTAAACCCTGGAACCTTTCACTCTTTTAAACCCTCTGCAATCTGTTTTCCAATCTTATTGTTCAATGAAACTGTTCTCTTGAAAGTTACCAAGGATTTCTTAATTACCAAGTCCTTTCATCAGTCCTTTTCCTTCTGGACCTCTTTGCAGCATATGACATTGTTCATCACCCTCTTCTTCTGCATGATCTCTCTTTTCTTCTCTGACACACTGCTCTCTCCGGCTTCTCTTCCCATCTATCTAATTGCTCCTCCTTGGTCTCCTTGACTTGCTCTTCATCCATATAATGCTTAATAATTATGTGGGTTCCCTAAGGTTCTGTCCTGGGCCCTCTTCTCTTTTCAGTCTATTTCCTCTCACTTGACAATCTCATCAGACATCATGGATTGAATTATTACCTCCTTGCAAGTGATTCCCAGATCTAGATGTCCCATCCTAGTCTCTCTCCTGAGTCCCAATTCCACAACACTAGCTGACTTTTGGGCATATCAGACTGGATATTTTGTAAGAATCTCAAACTTGACATGTCTAAAACTGAACTTATCTTCCCCTCCCCTCCAAAAAGTCCTTTCCCTCTTCTGAACTCCCCTCTTATTGTTGAGGGCACAACCATTCTCCAATCATCCAGGTATGCAACTTCAGTGCCATCCTCAACCCCTCACTCTCACTCACTCTCAATCCCCAATCAATTCCCAAATTTTCCTGTTTTTACCTTCACAACTTCTCTCACATATGTCTTCTCTCTTCTCCACTCACATAACTCTAGTAAAGTCCCTTAGCACATGTAGAGTCTGGACAACTGCCAAAGCTTACTATTTGGTCTCCCAATCTCAAGTCTCTCCCCACTTCATTCCATTCTTCATTTAGCTGCCCAAGAGATGTTCTTAAAGTTCTGAACATGTCACTCCACTTCCTCAATAAACCAAAGTAGCTCCATGTTATTTGCAGGATAAAATAAAAATTCCTCTATTTGGCATTTAAAGCTCTTCATGATGTGTCCCCTTTCTGCCTTCCCAGTCTTCTCACACTCTTCACCCTCCACACACTTTATGATACACACACACACACACACACACACACACACACACACACACACACAACCCTCCAACCCCAACCCAACCTTTGCCAACTGTCCTTCATGCCTGCAATGTTCTCCTTCACAATGCCCCAGCTCCCCTGGCTTCCTTAAAGACTCAGTTCAAATGTCACCTTCTGCAGGAGCCTTTTCCAGCCCCCCATCTATTCTGTGTATATGGAGCCTTTTCCAGCCCCCTATCTATTCTGTGTATATTTATGTATACCTAGTTGTTGACATGTATCTCTCTCATTCGAATATGAGATATATCCTTATGGCAGAGACAGTATTTTTGTATATTTCTGTATCCTAGGGCCTTTCATAAAGTAAATGCTTAGTAAATGTTTCTTGAATGATTGACTCTCAGGTCAACAAGTCTATCCCCCTACCTTTTGGCAGGATTGTATCAATTCAGCCAAAAAGATCTTCTGAATCATTTTCTTACCTCTTACTTTATGAGAATTTGTGCCTTCCTAAAGTAGAACACTAGTCCAGGAGTCAGGCAAGTGGTCAATGATCTAATCCTAACCTTATCACTAATGGAGGTGGGGAGGGGGGAGGGGAGGACCTCATATTTCCCTTCCCCGAGCCTCAGTCTTCTTACCTGTATAATGAAAGAGTAAATGAGGCTGTTCTCTAAGGCCCTTTCCAAGTCTGACATTCTACGATCCCACGACCTCATTGCTTGCTAGAAGCTACAAATACCAGTGGGATCCTTTTTTGTAGGACTCTAAAGCTTCATGGATTTATTTCTCCCACTTTACCCAGAATTCCTGAGAACAGAGGGTCAGTAGTGTCCTTCCTTACCCTGACAATGCCAGAGGCACATCCTGAAAGGGTGATGTCCATTTTGGAGGGTTTTGCATCTGTGTTGCCGTACTTGAGCTTGCAGATGTGAGAAAGGCAATGCCTGTAGGTGCCAAAGGAGACTGAGGAGACCAGAGATACTGTACACACCGGCAGGGAGAGCCCCCTGTAGAACCCAGAGAGCTGGAGCCAGGAAACCAGCATAAAGAGAAGAAAAGAGAGATTGAGAGGTCATTAGAAACAAGAACGGCATCAGTCACAGTCTAACTTTCTGGTTTGGAATTTCTAATCTTTCAGGAAGACTTCTCTGATTTTACTTAGCCCCCTGGGACCTTTTCTTTGGCTAACCTCTAAGAGTATTTAATGTCTGTACCTGACACATCAGTTCTTATTCTTATTAATCAATCAATAAAAACATTTGTTAAGCACCTGCGGTGTACCAGGCACTATGCTAAGCACTGGGGATACAAAAAGAGACAGAAGACAGTCCCTACTCTCAAGGAGCTTACAATCTAGCGGGGGAGATACCATACCATACCATGCTATTTCTTATTGTTCTGGTTTTCCTTTGAGTCAATGTGTCCTCATAGCTGACTTCCTGAGGACAGGCACCAAATGTCTTTCTCCTGCCTCCTCCACAGGTTAGCCTAGCACAAGGCCCCAGCACACAGTAAGTGCTTCATGAGATAACTCAATAGAAGGAATAATGGAAGACAAAGCTGGAGTGTGGTACAAAGAGCCTGAGAGTTATTACTGTAGGGACAGGGACTGGACCTCTGATTTTGTTGGCACAGCGAACTTCCAGGGGAGAAAGCTGGTTTGCTTATTTTTTTTTTTTAAGCAATCGAGGTTAAGTAACTTGCTCAAGGTTACACGGACAGTTATTTCTGGGTGTGGTGCTGAGTGTCTGAGCCCGGGAACCGATCTCCAGGTCGTCCCAACACTGGAGCCGGTGCTCTTACTCACTGTGCTACCTGGCCGCCCCTACTGGTTTGCTTATTAATCCCCCATTAAATTATAAACTCCTTAGGGGCAGGGAATATCTTTTGCCTTTTTCTATATCCCCAGTATTTAGCTCAGTGCCGGTCACATTGTAGGTGCTTAGTAAATATTTATTGAATGAATGATTAAAAGTAACTTTGCAATAGGATCCACAGCTCCTCCTATAGCATTCAGCTCTGGGCCTTAACCACAGTCTGTGCTCTAGAAATGCAGGTGATCCAAATGAAGGGAAGAATACAGGCTTCATTACATAATAAGTGCTCATTAGTGGAACTGCTGATGTAGAGGGTGAACGACTCCTCCTGCTGCCTCCGTCAGCAATGCTGTGGACAGTAAGCGCTCCTTTGATTGAGACATTGGATGGGGTCATGGATAAGGCTCTAAACTCTACAGCTCTCTGAAATTAATTTGTTTTAGAGAGATAGCACAGCTGACTGGTTAGAGTACTGGGCTTGGACTCAGGAACACCTGAGTCTGAATCCCATCTTAGGCACTTATTGGTTTTTTTACCTTGAGCTCTCTGGGCCTCGGTTTCTCCATCTGCAAAATGGGAATAAGGGCATACAGGGCTCTCCTGAGGATCACATGGAATAATATATTTAATTTGTTGTTGCTTAGTCACATCCAACTCTTTGTGACCCCACGGATTATTACATGCCAATACTGTCCTTGGGGTTTTCTTTTTTTTTTTTTGAAGGGCAATTGGGGTTAAGTGACTTGCCCAAGGACACAAGGCTGGTTTTTGTGTTAAGTGTCTGAGGCCTAATTTGAACTCAGGTCCTCCTGACTCCAGGGCCAGTGCTCTATTCACTGTGCCACCTAGCCGTCCCCCTTGGGGTTTTTTTTGGAAAAGATTCTAGAGTGGTTTGTTATTTCCTTCTCCAGTGGATTAAGACAGATAGAGGTTAAGTATTGGCCAGGGACACAGCTAGTAAGTGTCTGAGGTTGGATTTGAACCCAGGTCTTCCTGACACCAGGTCCAGTACTCTGTCCACTGAACCATCTCACTGTCACTGCTATTATTATTCATCTCAGAAGGAAAAATCTTGTCTTCAATGCTTTCCCATCCAAACCTAATTCATTTGAATTTTAAAATGAGCTTGGCTAACTACCCTTTGGTCAAGAGATGGAGGAGGTTAGAACAGCATCCTTCTCAAATGATACTGATGTTTGCCCTCTGTCTGAAACAAACTCCTAAATGAAATGTTTACACTAAGCACGGGCATAGACTTACCTTTTCTGCTTTGTATAGTTCTCTAATACAGTTCCAGATGCTGGTATACTTCTTTTCAGTTTGGATTCTGACCTGTAAAGAAGGAAATGATTTAGAGCTCAGCCAGACCCAAGGAAGCAAATACAAGGATTCTCGGAACTTGAGGGGCCACCCCATGGTACTCTGTAAGTTCTGTTTCTAAATCAGTGAAATCAGGAGAAGAAGCATAGAGGGTAAGGGAATTATAGAGCTGCCAGAGATTTTAGGATAGAAGAAAGGCAAGAATGTGAGGAGAGCATCATGGAAAAGCCTAGAAGTTCTGGATAGTGAAACGACATTTCATCAACTAGATAAAATGAGATAACATACGTAAAGTGCTTTGAAAATCATTAAGGACTATAAAATGCTAGCTGTCATTATGATGAGTGTTATTGTAACCCACAAATAGGGGGTGTGAAAGAAATAGTACTTCTTCAATTCAATTTTATTATGTTTTCAATTCTAACTTCTGAGAAAGTAATTTTCAAAGGTTAGAAATTTTCACTGTTCCCAGCCAGATCTGGTATATTATATGTAGATCTGAGTGATACATTTAATTGATGACATTATCAAAACAGAACATGTCCAGAGGGCAGCCACCTCTGTGAGGGGACAGGAAACCATGTCTTCTTAGCACTGGTTGACAGAACTGGAGATGGAGGCAGGACTGCCGATAGAGCTCTGGACAGTCGGGAAGACCTAGGTTTAAATTCCACCCTGGGCTTATCACTTACCTGATCTGGGCCTCAGTTTCCTCATTTGTCAAATAAGAGACTTGGGCTGAATGACCTCTAAGGTCCCTTCCAGCTCTAAGTCTATAATCCTGTGTTTAGCCTAGAGAAATGTTGACTTATACTGTCTTCAACTATGTGAAAGACAAAGTAGGAAAGAGAATGGACTGATCCTGATTATTTCAAGAAGTCATAGCTAGGGACAATGAATAAAAATTACAAGAAGGTTGACTTCAGTTCAATAGAAGGAAGAACCCACAATAATCACAATAATAAACCTTCCAATTGCTGGAAATGCTCAAGTCGAGACTGAATGAATGACTCTTGGGGAGAGGGAAAAGAGTGAGGGGCAAGTGAACCCTCTGACATTCTGAAGGCCCATCTAGCTGAGATTCTATAATTTTATAAATTGGTTTAGGGTGGTTTAGATTGTCAAAAGGGACTAGTCTGAACAAGTGAATAAAAACTAATGTTAGAAACTAAAAGCAGGTGACAGAGTACTGTGAAGATCAAACTGGAAAGAGTGCTAGGGTCCCTCTGAAGTACTAAAATGTAACACCCCCATTGGATCATTCTCAATGAAATAGTCACTCTCACAGGTTAGAAAACCAGAGGAAGGCTTCTACCTTAGGCTCTAGAGGTAACCCTGGTGAGATGTACTATAGCTTACAAGACCCCATTGGTGTGTTTCTTTTTAAACAGTCAGTCAAGTGACACACTTAGTAAATAGAAAAGATCTCAGAAATATGGGCTTGAAACTCAACTCTAATCTTTATTATTTGAGGGATGTTCAAACCACTTTACCTCTGTGGGCCTCAGTTTTTTTCCTCTATAAAAAGAAGGGATAGAATTTGATGATCTCTAAGGTCCTTTCCAACTCTAAATCCTACAATCCTATGCCAATAAGCTAAGTTAGTAAATGACACGACTATTACTGAAACAAATGTGTTGAAGAGAGAGAAGTAAAGAAGAAAGGGCAATGGAACGCAGATTCTGGGCAACTGCAGGGCAAGAATCAAAATACCTTCACTGTGTCCAGGGGATAACCCACAGCAACGCCACAGATACCTGAAAGAAAAATAAATTTTGCAGATGAATGGCACATCATTCCTTAGCCTATTAACTCTCTTAGAAGAATTAATTAGGGGCGGCTAGGTGGCACAGTGAGTAAAGCACCAGCCCTGGAGTCAGGAGGACCCAAGTTCGGTTCCGGCCTGAGACACTTAACACTCACACAAAAATACTAGCCGTGTAACCTTGTGCAAGTTACTTAACCCCAATTGCCCTCCAAAAGGCAAAAAAAAAAGAGAAGAATTAATTAAAGAGGCCAGAGAAATGTGAGAACTCCCAAAGAACTAGAGGTCCCTGTCACAGTCGGTCATGAAGATGCTGTATTCTAGGGAATCTCCCTCAATTATTTGATTCAATTTAGACACCCTCCTCCCCCCCATCTTCCTAGGTTGGATTTGTAGGATATTCCATCACTTCTCCAACTCCTTGTATCCTGGTTCCCAAGCAGTATGGAACCCAATTATAGGCCACATAAGACATCCAGAGTAATATAAGCACAGCACTCCAGTCTGGGGGTCAAACAACACTAGGGAAGATAGATGGAGAACATCCAGGATGACAGCAGCTGAGCAGCAAGCCAGGCAGTGCAGTGGATAGGGTGCCAGGCCTGGAGTCAGGAAGACCTGAGTTCAGATGTGACCTGAGACACTTACTAGCTCTGTGGACTAGGGCAAGTCACACAATGCCTGTTTGCCTCAGTTTCCTCATAGGGATAATCATCATCATCATCATCATAATACCTACTTTCCCAGGGTTGTTGTGAGGTTCAAATGAGATAAATTTGTAAAGCACTTAGTGTTTTACAACAGTGCCTGGCACTATAGAGCAGGTGCTATATAAATGCTAGCTATTATTATTGCAGTGATTAACACAGTGCCTGGAATGTAGTAAGCACTACATAAATATAAGTAATTAATTAGCAATTGGCCACCACTCACCTTCCCCCTCTCTCCTACACACGTCTCAGACTTGTAGGAGGCCATCTCTCCGGTCTAAGCCTTGCTTGAAAGCTCCCCTCCATAACACCCTGACAGGTTGTTGAACAGCCCAGACTTTGCTGATGGGGTAGGGGGCCACGACCTCCAGGGGCAACCTGCTCCATAACTCAAACTGTTAAGTACTTTATCTAAACACCAAGACCACACCTATCTCTTTGCAACTTCTACCCAGTATTCCTAATTCTACCTTCTGCGTAGAATTACAGCTAGAATGAGGCTGCATTATGTTTGTAACTTACAGGAGAGTTGGGCTGATGTGCTGATAAAATCAGGGTAAGCCAATGCAAAGTTCAATGAAGGTACGGAGGCCAGCACAAACACCTTACTGACTCAAGGAGAGCCCCTCATGCTCCTCATTGATACAAAGCCCCAGCTGAGCAACTCTGCCCTTTATTGTTGCTAACACCCTGATGTTCATTTCTGGTGCCCACCCCCAGCAGTATGCTTGCTGTTAACATCATCACTCTTACCCAACGGATATGAGCAGAGGATGAAGAGAAATGGCTTAAGGTTAAGGGCAGTGAGAACTTCTGGCCATGAAGACGAGCCTGTTTTAGTTAGGGAAACAATCAGTCCTTGGGCCAAACTTAAACCTCTCTGTGCCTCACTTTCCTTATCTGCATAATAAAATGATGATGACGATACATTAACTACTTTATTGAGCAGCCTTGGGGAAAGTGCTATGTGAACCTTAAAATGCTACATGAATATGAGTTATCATCATTTTTTATTATTAGGATCACAAGAGAAATACAAAGAAAGTACTCTAGATGTATAGAGAAGGGAATAACTACTTCTTAGTAGGGAAGGAGATCAAGAAAGGTTTTATGTAGGAGGGTATTCATTGTGATGTGCTGCCTTTCTGAATTAAGAGGGATAATTCATGGATACTTTGTGCTTGGCCTTTAAAAGAAGGGGGAAAAGTAGGAGGAAGGAAAAAAGGAAGGAAAGGAAAGGAGGAAGGAAGGGTGGAGGAAGAAAAGAAAAAAAGAAGGAAGAAGGAAGAAAAGTGAAAAGAGAAAAGAAGGGAAGGAAAAAGAAAAGGGAAGGGAGAAGGGAAGGGGGAAATAAAGGGACCTAGTCTGTGTAAATCCAGAGCTTTAGTGTGGGGCCACAGATCACAACCCTATGGCAATTCTTTCTCCCGATCCCATTGGCACCCTCTTCTGACACCTCACTGTGGTGCCAATGTGTATGAAAGCTCTTAAATGCTATTTCAATAGAGCACAAACTCTGGCTGTTCCTACCAAGCTGGAAAGGCTACAAGTATGGGCCCAGACTCAGACTTTGTGTCTGTCCTCTGAGGATCAACCCAGAGACATGAAGGTATTAATGAAAAATTTCCAAACCTAACAAAGTTCAGAAAGGCCTAACACAAGAGAGTTATCTACTGGATCATGAAAATTTTAGGCCACAATTCCCAAAGACAGTTTAAAAAGACATGGAGGTGCTATGACCTCCAATCACGGAGTAATTGTATACACTGATGAAATTAAGTTCCCTCTAAAGTACTGAGGAATAACACTCTATTGGACTACTCCCCCCAAATAGGCTATCACCCTCACAAACTGGAAACCCAGAGGATGCTTCTACCTGAGGTTCTAGGAGTAATTCTGGTGATATGCACTATAGCTCACAAGCCCCTACCAGTATGCTTCTTTTTAAACAGTCAGCCAGTTGGCACATTTAGCTCTTAGCAGAGGCATTTACTAAGAAGGTATAGTGAAAACAGTAGCTACAAAACATCTCCCTTTCCCCAAAACCTTGGGTGCACTCTTACAGAAACAAATACTTTGTTCTAGGAAAAACAGACACAAACTTAGAATATAATGGTAGTAGAAACAGATATGTTTAAGACAGCTCACAACTACTAGTATTGTAGAACATAAAAATCTTTTCTCTTTTTCTAGAGTCCTTTTTCCCTTATACTCAAGCAAGTCTGCTGGACAGTTTGCTTAGCTGGGCTCCCAGGTTATACTCTTCTCCATGGCTTGATTGCCAGGACTGTCCTTCTCTTGAGTCCATGGCCATTTCTTTTTTCTGCTGCCAGGGTCTCATTGTTCAAAGCTCTTTCCTCTCTGGAATGACTACTTTTCTGTATCTGTTTCTGCCTGTCTTTACTCCAAGTATATTTCTAAATGTCTCAAACTGATGAACTTTTGAGCTAGGGAGGGAACATTCAAATTGTTCCACTCAAATTGCTAATAGAGGCCATGGACAGTGGGAAGAAGAGGAAGAAATCTCTTCCTGCTTCCCTTCCTCCAGAGGTCTCCCCTAATTCACAAGCTCTCTTTTAAAGGTCACCTTGAGAGTGTGGCACTTTCCACCAGTCAATGGAATTCCCCTTCTGATTTACTGAAAGGTGTCACATGTCTCAAACAAAAACACCTTGTGGTTAAATTAAAACTCCACTATCTATGAGTAAATCACTTCAATGGAGAATAGCATATTCCCCCTTTTTTCAATAACTCTGACACCCAGGTACACAGCATAGTGATGAGGAAAACCCACTGTACTAGAGACATAACACTTCTCAGAGGGAAACCAGTTTCCCAGAAATAATACTAAAGGCACTTTAATTATTTTTTTAGCACATAGAGTTTAGAGCAAGAAAGGGATCTTAAAGCCTAAACTGTATAACACCCTCATTTTACAATGGATTAAATTGAAGCTCAGAGAGAGAAAAAGTGATTTGTCCAAAGTTACAGAGTGAATCATTGGCAGAGTTGGGATGAGGACCCTTTTCCCCAGTAAGATTTCTTAATTCAAAGTCATTTCACTATACCACATCATCATAACCCTGGCAAATCCTGGCAGCTTTCCACTGATACCCACATCTAAGATCATAGATCACAAACATTTGGAATCATTGCCCTCCTCCTCCAAAAAACTCCAGTGTCCTGAAAAAAATCAATTTGCTATTTCACAAGGCAAATATTGACCTGACATGACACTATTTCTTTTGCTTAAAATAGAATTTTCAGGACAAGGTTAGCATCTCTATTTGGCATTAATTTTGAACTGTATTACCTAACCCTGATCTTTAGCCCTCTGTGTCACAGTGGTCTTTCCACAACATGAGGTGAAGGGAATGGGAGCAGACAGGGGTGTACAGATATCCCTTAAGCCCAACATTTTGGACAGACTGAGAATTTATGTGATCTCTCTGGTCTCAGTTTTCTCATCTGTCATAGAATTACACAAACTTAGAGTTAGAAGAGACTACAGAGCTAATTTAACCCAACATTTACCCAAAGTAGGACTCTCCTTAAATGCCTTACAGGTAATTATCCATCAGTCTTCTTTTTGAAGATTCTGAGTGACAGAAAACTTACTATGACCCAAGAGAATAGAAGCTCAAGGGGTGTTCTACTTTTATCATCAGATCGCCACAACCTAGCTAGGCCTGACACATAATTGTACTTAATCAATGCCTGTTGTTTGATTAATTATCTGTTGAAGCAACCCTTTTCACTGCTGGCTACCTCCTATTGTTAGGACATTTTCCCTTCTACTGAGCAGAAATCCTGTGATTTTTTTCCCATTAGTCGTTGTTCTACTATCTGACCCCAAATAGAGTAAATTCATTCATTCTTCCACTTAATTGCCCTTCACACACTTGAAAACAGACGTCATATCCTCCTTCAGTCTCTTCTTAGCTGTGTATTGATTGAATCATTCTGGAAAACAATTTGGAACTATACTTCAAAATTCACTAAATTCTGCATGTCCTTTGAACTAAATGAATACTACTACTGGGTATATGCCCCTTAAAGAGATGAAAGAAAGAGGCAAAGGGCCCATATGCACAAAAACATCTATAGCAGCACTTTTTCTTATGTCAAAAAAACAGGAAATCATAGGTGAGAGCTGGAGTTTTAGAGCCAGAAGAGGCCTTAGTGCCTACAGATTTTACAGAGCAAAGAGTTGAGGTCAGTAAGTGAGACTGTGGCATCATTTGCATAGAAAGAATATTGGGTTGGGAGTTAGAACACCTGGGCTCAGGTCTATACTCTGCCACCAGTCCAGTGTGTTCCCCTAGACAACTCACTCCTCTAGGGGCTTCAGCTTTATCTTCTAGGGAATGAATGAGATGGTTTGGCTAAGTGATCTCTAGGGTCCCTCTTATGTCGGATTGTATGTGAGACCATAAATCTTTATCACATACAGCTTGTTTAAGCATATATGACATTTAACATGTTGGTATACACACAGCCTTGTCTGTCTGTGTCACTTTCTAAACTTCCTTCTGATCTCTTCTAGGAATTTTTAAATGTTTCATTGATTCTTCTCCTTCTTTTCCTCTTTCTCTTCCTCATTCCCTACCACAGCAATCCCCTTTCAAAAGCAAATGAAAGGGGCGGCCAGATAGCACAGCGCGTAAGAGCACCGGCTCCAGTGTTGAGAAGACCTGGAGATCGAATCCCGGGCTCAGACACTTAGCAACCACCCAGAAACACCTGGCCATGTAACCTTGAGCAAGTTACTTAACCCCGATTGCTTAAAAAAAAAAAAAGCAAATGAAAGTCCTTCTGAGTAATGAGTGAGTATAAATAAGCAAAACAAATCCACACATTGGCTGTGTCTGAAAGTGTAAGTCTTAACTCCAAACCTATAGTCTATCACCTCCTCTTTGCTAAGGAATGATGCCACTGTCTCACTTAATGACCTCAACTCCTCACTCTGTAAAATCTGCAGGCACTAAGGCCCCTTTCAGCTCTAAAACTCCAGCTCTCACATTTTATATTTTGTCATTTCTAAGGCCTCTTCTAGTTCTGACATCCTGTGTTCTGTATTTCTTTTTATTTCTTGCTTTTGGAGGGGGGAAGGTAGGGCAATTGGGGTTAATTGACTTGCCCAAGGTCACATGGCTAGTTTTGTGTTCAGTGTCCGAGGCCGGATTTGAAGTCAGGTCCTCCTGACTCCAGGGCCGGTGCTCTATTCACTGTGCCACCTAGCGACCCCTATGTTCTGTATTTCTAAGTCAGTCAATAAGCATTATTAAATGCCAACTATGTGCTAAGCACTGGGCTGTGTGCTGAGAATACAAAGAAAGGCAGAAGACTGTCCCTGCTCTCAAGGAGCTCAGCCTAATTGGGGAAACATCATGCAAATAACTACGACAAATGCACTATAGATGGGATCAACTGGAAATAACCAACAGAGAGGGGGAACTGAGAGACAAGGAAAGGCTTCCTGAGCAAGGGGTCCTAGCTGGGACTTGAAGGAAGCCCAGGAAACCCAGGAGACAGACTTGAGGGAGAGCTTTCCAGGCCCCTTTAAGCTCTGACGTTTCATGTCATACAATTGATTTTAAATCAAATGTTAAACAAATTGCTTGACAGGATGATTTCCCAAAGGGTCTTGGTAAACTGAGAAATACCTTTGGATCTTAATTCTTTCCATACAGTCCAACACTTTCCATGCAAATACTACCCAGGACTCTACCTAACAGACTGTTCTCAGTTATTCTTAACACTTTTTCTTTTTTCCTTCCTTTCTTTCCTTTTTTCTTTCTTTACCTCCAATGGCTCCAGCAATGAAATCCATCTGCAATCTAGAGACCTGTTTCCTGTTCAGAAGTGGAAAAGAGGTTCAGCCCCAGAGGCAGGATTCTTTTAGTTGGCCAGGAATTGGGTCCTTATGATAGCCACAGTTTTTTCTCTACTTCCCTTCAGATCTTATATACACAACAGGGGGTGAATGCACTATGGCCCTTCATGAATAGTGGGTGGGAGAAGAGAAATAGAAACAATTCCAGGAACATTGTCAATGAGTAATCCAACGAGGTGAGCAGCCAGCAGCTTACAACTCTCACACCCAGAGACTTCCTGCACCCACTAATCTATCTGCCTACCCCCCTCCCCCCAAGACCTGGCCTTGGGAAAGAGTATAAAAAGTAAGAGCAAAAAAAAAAATCAGTCAGCCAGCCCTTGCCTCCCACCCAACATTGTTACGTGTTTTATAACATTCCAAATTCTTTATTCCTTCTGGGAAGTCATACGATTTAGAGTCCAATTCTCCCATTTTACTGACAAGAAAACAGTGACTTGCCCAAGGTCACTCAGGTAGTAAGGAAATAGAAAAGTAAGCAATCAAATCCAGGTTCTCTGATTCCAAATCCGGTGTTCTCCACCCCCAGAGGTCCTCCAAGAAACCCTCTATGATTTTAAGGATCCCTCTAACTCTGACATGTATTTTATATTCTAAGGTTCCTTCCAATTTAAACATTATGTTCTACATTTTAGGGTTCCTCTGAGAACTAACATTGTTTTGTAATTCATTGCTTTATGGGCCTTTTGAACTCTGACATTGTACAGTTCAATGCACAAAGATCCATGATCATTCACAGAAGATGGATCAGATGGACCTAGTATGGTAAGATCACTTTAAACTCTAACATTCATTTGATGATTCTATCCCTGGAGCACAATAAATCAAACCCAAGGATCAGTTACAACTTTGGAATCATTTCAAACCTGAGATTCTGGCTCCTGCTCTCAGGCTAGTCCAGGTCCTGGAAAAAAATAGTATCCGTAGGAGCTGAAGACCCAGAATGAGTTGAAAATGGGAAAAAAAAACAAAAGTACCAATGTCAGGAAGAAGAGGACCAAAGAAGGGATAAATCAGTTTACTGCTTGGAATGGATGGGAGGATGATAATGGATAACGGAGAGAAGGAAGGCCTCTTCACATCTGACTTTGTTTCTACTTTTTTTTTTGCCAAGAAGAATAGACTTTGGACTAGAAAGAATAGAATAAAATGACTAATATGGAACTGAAACCCAAGAAAAGTGGTGCAGTAGTAAGAGAAAACCTTGTTGTCCTCAATGTATTCACGTCAATGGGGCAAAATAAGACTACGTGAAAGGATGCTAACAGAACTGGCAGGTGTGATGGCTGAGCCCTTATCGGTAATCTCTGAAAGGACAGGAGAGATTCTACAGGATTCTTCATCTCCAAATGATACTTTTCAAAAAATGGAAGAGAGCGCTATAAGAAACGGAGAGCAGGCGATCTTCATATTTACCTGGAGAGGCTTAAAAGAACTGATGCTGAGTGAGAAGAGTAGAACCAGGAGGAATTTGTACACAATTACAGACACAACGTATGTGTGATGACCAACTTTGATAGACTGGACTCTTCTCAACAATGCAGGGATATAAGTCAATCCCAAAAGACGCATGATGGAGAGAAAAACGTGCATCCAGAGAAAGAACTAGAAAGAACTAAATTTATATCCAGGTGGAAGCAAAATACCTGATCTTTTTCATTCTCTTATTTGATTTTATGTCCTCTATACCATTTTTCATCCCAGCGGGTACAATCCATCCTTATAACCTGACCATTGTATAATGTGAAAGTATCTACAGATCCTATACTTGATTATAAGACGCCATGGGGGGGAGGGGAGGGAGGGGGACAAAATGTGAAATTCAAGGAATTGTGGAATTGAATCCTGTAAACTAAAAGGAAACAAACAAATTAATAAATTAAAGAATTAATAAAAAAAATGGAAGAGAGTAAAGTCTGCAAAACATAGGCAGGTGAACTTAACTTTGATTCCTGGGAAAAAAATTTAGAATACATAATTAATACTACAGTTATCCAACATCATAAAAAGGAAATGGTCATCACAAAGAGACAATACAACTTGACCCAAAAAAATTCATTTCCTTTTTTGACAGTATTATTAGTATGGTAGATCATACAGGATAATGCTCTAGACTCAGATTATCTAGATTTCAGCAAAGCATTTAATAGTCTCTAATGCTGCCCTTGTGGACAAGATGATGAAATGTAGAGTAGGTGATAGTATATAATAAGGTAGATTCTGAACCGATCATAGACTATTGCCCATGGCAACTGCAGCCACAAAATTAAAAGACACTTACTCTTTGGAAGGAAAGCTATGGCAAATCTGGACAACATACTAAAAAAGCAGAGACATCACCTTGCTGACGAATGTCCATACAATCAAAACAATGGTTTTTCCAGTAGCAACGTATGGCTGTCGAGAGTTGAACTATAAGAAAAGCTGAATGCTACAGAATTGACACTTGAATTGTGATGCTGGAGAAGACTCTTATGAGTCCCTTGGGGAGCAAAAAGATCAAATCAGTCAATACTTTAAAAAATTACTTCAGGCTATTTACTGGAAGGTCTAATACTGAAGCTGAAGCTTAAGTACTTTGGCCACATAGTGAGAAGTCACAACTCAATGGAAAAGACCATGATGTTGGGAAAGACTGAAGGCAAAAAGAAAAGGGCATGGCAGAGAATAGTATCATGGAAACAATGAACACGAACTTGAACAGACTTCAAGAGATGGGGAAGACAGAAGAACCTAGTGTGCTATGATCCATGGGGTCACAAAAAGTTGGACATGACTAAATGGCCGGGAAAAAACCAGCAGCAAAAACAAAAATAGTCCTTAGTTACTAAATGTCAACTTCAAGGGATATCTCTAATAGAGTGACTAAGGGAAGGATCTGTACTGTTTAACATTTTTACGAATGGCTTGGATAAACTCATGGATTGCATCCTTATCAAGTTTTCAGGACAGCACAAAGCTTGGAAGGACAGTTAACATTTGGAATGACACAGAATCCAAAAAATATCTCAATAGGTCAATGTCGGACCAAATCTAATAAGATTATATTGGATATGAATGAATATGAAATCTTACATTTGGGTTCAAAAATCAATTTCATGAGGACAAACTGGAGGAAGTATGACTAGATAGCAGACTATCTATCTGAAAAGCATAAGGAAGTTTGAAGGGATTAGATGCTCAATGTAAGCCAACAGTGTGAGATGGCAGCCAGAAAGTCTATTATAATCTTGGGCTTTACTAAAAGAGGACTATTGTTCCAAATGAACTGACGATCTCTTTGTACCATGGCCTGGTCAGACAAGAAGCATTTATTAATTACCTACTATATGCCAGAAAAATCCTTGATTAAGCAACTATTAATTCCAAAGGATATTCCCAAAGGCTCAAGGAGGAAAACTCCTCTGTAAGTAAGATCACACCTAGACTATTATGTTTAGTTCTGGGTATCACATTTTGGGAATAAACATCAAGAAGCTGTAAAGTATCCAGAGGAAGACAATTAGATTGGTGAAGAGCCTCACGATCATACCATAATAAGGTAGGTTGAAGTAGCTGGGTAGGGATGTACTGGCAAATGTTTAACAATGAGCTCTCTGGGAAAAAAAAGAGTATGGACATGACAGTTATAAGTTTAATTTGCATTGTTAACATTTTTTCCATCACCTTCTTAAATCTAGGCTATCAACAAAACCATAAATCAAGCCCTGATTTGTGGCATTTGCTAATTTCTGAAATGTAAATGCCCAAGCTGAAAATTTAACAACCAGCTCTCCCAAGCTGGTTGTGCTGAGCTGGCTCCAGGACAGTTAAGGATGTTTAACCAGAGAAAAGTTAGGGATGATATGATATTGGTCTTCTAGAATTTGGAAAGCTATTATATAGGGATTGGATTTTTTGCTTGGCCTCAAAAGGAGGAAGTTACAGAGAGGCTGATAGTTATCATCAGATGTACAAGTCCTACATCCCCAGCTAGAGCCCTTCAGCAGCAAAGACAGTGTCTTATATACAATCTGCCCTAATGCTTTGGATATGTAATCCTTCTATCAGTGATTCTTCCAGGAGTGGCATCATACAGCAATAAATAAAGATGGATTTGGACAGAAAAGGCCCTCTTCAGGTACTTTCTAATTGACTAACCCTGGAAAAGATACTTGGGTTTCTCTAAACCTCAGTCTTCTCATCTATAAAATGGGAATAAATAATAGCATCTACCTCCTAGGGTTGTGAGTCTCAAGTGGGATAGTACAAGTAAAGTATTTGGCAAACCTTAAAGCACTATATAAATATCAGCTTTTATAATGATGATAACATGAAGGGTCTAAATACACTGTGGGTTCTCACTTTCTTGGTTCACAGCCCCAACCTAGGAAACCTGGGACAAAATATTCATGGTACATCTAGGACATAATGGTGGATTCTTTGCTTCCAATATCCCAGTGTATGACATAATATAATAAAGTTTTCTGAAAAAAAGGGAAACAAAACAAAAATCCTTGATTAAGCAACCATTAATTCCAAAGGATATTCCCAGAGGCTCAAGGAGGAAAACTCCTCTGCAGAAGCCCTGCTCCACACCTCTGACTTTGGAAAAGGGAGGAATGCTGAAGGCATCTCTCTCTCTCTCTCTCTCTCTCTCTCTCTCTCTCTCTCTCTCTCTCTCCCTCCCTCCTTCCCTTTTCCTCTTCTTCTACATCATGACAAACAGTCTATAAGTTTCTCAGGCTTGGCTTAGCTTCTCTAGTCTTCCTGTACCTTCTCTTTCCCTCCCACAACCACTGGTTCCTTTCCTCTTTTTTCTTTTGTTTCTAGTCCCACATTATACAGAGATGGTGGAAGTCTAAGATGGATAAAGTTGTATATGAATTCCCTCTGGGCATATTGCTCTTTGAAGGGGTGAACAGGCATTGAATTTAATAAATGCTGGATGAATTTGAATTGAATTATTCTTCTTTGTCTTTTCCCCATGCCTAACCCAGGATTTCCAATTAGGATGAGGAACAGATGACTGCTGATTATGGTGGTAATGGTGATCTGAGAACCCAGAGAGACAATCAGCTTTGTAGACTGAGTGCTAGTGGGGGGAAGAGTTTCAGTCAAAAAAATTACATTCTCATTGTGGTTTGAAATATGAAAAGTGTTGTTTTAGAAAATTAATTTCATTGTCTTTTTGACTCATTATTTAATAAAGTGTTTTTAAATTGATGATTTCAGTATTGTTAAGTTCAATGTAAATTTAATGTTTTTATTATTTCTAGGTCTTGTATATAGTACATAATTAAATATTTGTTGATTGAATTGCTAACTTCATTGGTTTTTGAGAGACTTAAGTCAGTCTTTTCTCCATACTTGGGCAGGTACCAAATAATCTACTTTCAGATTGTACTTTTTAGGCATATGAACTAAGACACACCGATGTTTGTGTGTGTGTGTGTGTACACATATACATATATATGTATACATTCATACACATATGTGTATATATGCAAACATATATAACCATTCTTCCCTGTGACTAGTCTAATGCCTCAATACCACAGGCAGGACACTATAACAGAAAAATGTTGGATATCTTATGCCATATTAGATAATAAATTCTAAATGGTTACATGATCAGAATATTAAGAATCATACCAGTAAAAAATTAGAAAATAAGTATATATACCTTTCATAGCTATGGAGGAGAGATGAATTCTTAAGAACCAAGGGATAAATAAAGGTTTAAAATTGTCTGTACGTGTAATTGGAAAAATAAAATACTATTTAAAGAAAAAAGAAACAAGAAATAAAGGCAAGGATAAAAGATAGAACAGATAATTTTGGATATAAGTGTAACTAACCCCAGTCACAGGAAGAGAGTGTCTTGCTTATGTCACAGTAGGAAGGCTGGTATCAATGGATCAAAGAGTTTGTGTCAGAGAATAAAGTGTAAGAAGACTGGAAAGGTAGGAGGCGGCTAGATTATGAAGGACTTTGAATACCAAATAGAGCACTTTGTATTTGATCCCTGAGGAAACAGGGAACCATTGGAGTCTATTGAGAAGTGGGACAACATGATAGGAACTCTTTGCTTTAGAAAAATCACTTTGGTAAGGAGTCAAGAATAATATTGAGAGAAATTATTATTTCTCTCGTACTAATAACTAATTATTAAATCAGGAATAATGTTTTTCCCTTTTTATACTTCCTCATCCAGAAATCTACCAGTATAGGAAATCTTGGACAAAGACTATGGATTACAATTCATTGTGTTTACTTAGATAGGTCTGGGAAAATGTGGATTCTCCCCTCTGTCAGACAGGTGATATGGAAATTGATAAATCTCTTTGACAAAGACTAGGATGATCCAAGTCACTTACCTCAAGACCCTCATTGTAATATAACCCACCTCTCATTGTAATACTCATTTTCTCATTATTTGTTAACCAATCAGAGTTGATTGCAGCTCTCAGGAACACCAACCCTTCCAAGAGCATATAAACTGTGAGCCCATTATAATGAGGGGTCTTTGGCATTCAAGACTACCACTGACCTCTTTTTATTAATAAACATGCTAGCCTGATTAATAAAATGATTAAATTATGTAGAAACGATGTCTCTTGAACTTTTAAAATGTTATGATGTCAAGGTTGCAAACTTGGGTGACTGCAGAAAGGTCAGAACCAGGGTGAGTCTGCGGGATAAAACGATTTGTTCTGTTTTGGACATGCTGAGTTTAATGTGTTTATTGAACATTCACTTCAAGACCTGAAAAGAAATTAGAAATGTACAACTGGAGGTGAGCAGAAAGATTAGGTCAGGGTAGGTAAATTTGAGAATCATCAGCATAGAGATAATTAAATGTATGGGAGCTGATGAGATCGTAAAGTGTAATAGTATAGAAGGAGAAAAAGAAGGTCCAAAACAGAGCTCTATGGGACACCTACAGTTAGAGGGCATGGATGGGGGATCCAGTAGACAGAAAAGGAGCAGTCAGATAGGTAAGAGGAAAACCAGGAGAAAGTGATATCCAAAAACCTAGAGAGAGGAGAGGGTAGTCAACAGTGTCAACGGCTGCCGAGGGAAATGGACATTGGATTTGGAAATGAAGAAACCATCCCCTCTTCCTGAATTCTCTCTCCACCCAGAACTTTGATGATATTTCATGACATCAACACCATCTGTCTAAACATTCTTTCTTCGTCTTCTTTGCTCAATCATCATTTCTTGACTCTTCTCCCTTGACTCTACATTCTCTCTCAGGGATCTCATTAGTTCCCATGAGCTTAATTATTGTCTCTTAGCAGATTACTCCCTGGAGAAGTCTCACTGGCTTTCTCTTGCCTTTAAAATAAAATACAAATTCTTCTGACTGGAATTAAAAGTCTCCTCTCCCCCTCAATCTGGCTCCACCTTATCTTTCCAGACATTTCACACTGCTCCTCTTCATAAACACTATGTCCCGGCTGATCTGACCTACTCACTATTCCCCATTCACATGTCATATTTTGTCTCCTCTCTCTGTGTGTCTACATATGTTTTCCTTCTCTCTTTGGCCTCTGCTAATTCCCAGTTCCTTTTATGGCTCAGTTTGAATGCCTCTTCACATATGAGGCATTTTCTGATTCTCTGAGATGTAAAAGTTCCCCACCTCCTGAAATTACTTCTTCTTAACTTCACATTTACTTATCTGTGTACATGCTGTTTGTCCCCAGTAGAATGTAATTATACTCCTTGAAGGAAGAAATTGTTTTTGCTTTTGTTTTTGTTACCTCCTGTACCTTTCAGAGTGCCTAGTAAATAGGAGAGAGCTAATAAATTACCGTTGAGTTGTTGAATTGAATCAATGAAGCAGGAAGGATGATGGAGTCAGGATCCAAATAGATCTTGGCAGCTTAGATTGATGGGCCAAGTAAAAAAAAAAAAAAAGATGAAATTTCATAAGGAAAAATTGTAAATTCCTCTAGTACTTGAATTTTAAAAAATCAACAGCACAATTATAAAAAAGGAAAGTGGGGTGGCTAGGTAGTGCAGTGAATAGAGCACCAGCCCTGGAGTCAGAAGGACCTGAGTTCAAATCCAGCCTCAGATACTTGACATACTTACTAGCCATATGACCTTAGGAAAGTCACTTAACCCCAATTGCCCTGCCTTCCCCCCTCCAAAAAAAAAAAAAAGAAAGGGAAGTTGTGTCAGACAAAAATTTCCATAGAAAATATTTGGGAGTTTTAGTGGATTGCAACTTCAATATAATACAACCATGGGTGTGGCAAACAAAAAGAAAGTGATTTTAGGCTATATTAAAAGAGGAATTACTATGATCCAGATTGAGGAAGATTATAGTCTTTTAGCAAGGAAGCTTTCTACTATCCTACACTCTCATGTATGTCCTTGCCTACATAGCTTGACTTTACACTTCATCAGATCCCACCTCAAATACTAAGTTCAATCCTTGAGGCCACATTTTGAGAAATATCTTATTCCCTCCACATACTCTATAACCCAATGATATTGTCCGCCTTACTGTTCTTTTTTTTTTCTTTTTGAAGGGCAACTGGGGCTAAGTGACTTGCCCAAGGTCACACAGCTAGGTTTTTTTTTGTGCTAAGTGTCTGAGGTTGGATTTGAAGTCAAGTCCTTCTGACTCCAGGGCTGGTGCTCTATTCACTGTGCCACCCACCTAGCCACCCCCATTCTCCTTACTGTTCTTGAAGAAGATGCTCTTCCCAACTCCATGCATTTTCACTCACTGTCTACCTTGCTTGTATTTCTTTCCCTCCTTGTCTTTTGCTTCCTTGCTTCCCGGGCACCCAAGTGTCAGGTAAAATTCCACCTTCTAAAAAAAGTTTTCCTGGTCCTATTTAATATTTGTATCTCCCCTTTCATACTCTCTTCAGTTTATCCTGTGTATACCTTATATGTATGATTGTTTTCATGTTGTCCCCTTGATTAGAATATGAGCCCCTTGAAGGGAGACTGTTTTTGCTTCTGTATTCCCAGCACAGCACAATGCCTGGCACAAAGTAGTTAATTAATAAATGCTTATTGACTTAATATCAAGAGGTTGCCATCCAGAGAAAGTCAACCGGGATGGTGAAAGGGCTGAAGATCATGCCCTGTGAAGATCAAATGAAGGAAATAAGAATGTTTAACATTGACCAGAGAAGATATAGGAAGGATATAACTGCCGTCTTCCAGCATTTGAACGACTGTCATATGTGAAGACTTGTTTTGCTTGGCTTCAAAAGTCGGAAGTAGGAGCAGTGGGTAGAAATAAGAGAGACGGATTCCAGCTCCATAGAAGAATGAGAGCTGTCCAGAAATAGAATAGACTATCTCAGAAAGGAGGTGTTTCCCTATCACTAGATGTCTTCAAGCAGAGGCTGAACAGCCACTTGTCAGGTGCTTTGGAGATGGGACTCTTATTTGTGCATGGGTTAGACTAGATGTCCATTTCCAACTCAAGATTCTTTGATCTTTATGGGAAAAAAGGTGATGCCCCTAAACATGAGAAAAACAAGTAGAGTTTTGGACTTGGCCCTGTCCAGGTGGTGCCCGCTGTCGTGGCAGCTGGCACTGCCTCTCTTGCTTGATATTTTGCCTCTGAAACCAATAGGCAGGCCAGTGGCTGGGCCACCCCCTCAATCAATGGCCAGACAAAGGTCACTCTGTACTGCCAAGGGCCAGCCAGCGCAGGTTTGAAAAACAGGCCCTGGGAATACATTTCCGACCTGCTTCCCTGGACTGACCTTCCCCAAGAGCCTAAGAATAAACCACAAACCAAATAATCACTTCTTCAAACAGGAAATTAATGATTAGCATCCTGTCCAAGCAGGAAAAAGAAGACTGGTCTGTGGGGTACAGAAATGATGAAGATGATCTCATAGGATTCTTATCTTTTCCCACCCCCCTTTTCTTGTACAGACGCAGCCAATTCCTAATTTCCCCTTTTTACTCTATCAAATAACCTAGAATTCCCAGCGATGGAGAACACAAAGGGGACATGAGTCTTGTCCCAGATCTAGCACTTACTAGTTATATGACCTTGACAAGTCGTGATGCTTCTGGAAGTATCCAGAAAAAGGCTGAAAATATACTATATTTGGACTTGGAAGATCTAAATTTAAATCTCAGTTCTTCTGCATATCATCTGCGTGACACTGGGCAAGACCTTTAACTTCTCTGGACCTTGTTTTTCCCAACTATAAAATATGACAAGTTGGGATCAACAGTATCTAATGATCAAAAGTCCCTTTTGACTCAGCTAGTCTGTGCTTCATTAATCTAACATCTCTGACTCGAACAAGGCAACTGGACTAATAACTTTTCCCAATCTTGTCTTGCACCCTCTTGGCTGTACAATCAAGTAAGCAGTACCCATGCCTGGAATGTACTGTCTCTTCATTTCATCTCTGCCTATGGAAATCCTTCTCTTCTATAATGCCATGTTCAGGTGCTACCTTCTCCATGAAGCCTTCCCTGTTTTAATCCCCACTTCACCCGCTAACCCATACACACATAAAAGTTCTCTCTACCTTTTCAAATTTTCCTAGAGCACTCTGTTGGATTTTCTTCTTTGTTCCTATCACATTCTATCTTTTATCATGATTATTTGTATACTCTACCATTAAGCAACTAAGTTGTTTTGGTTCTGTGTCCCCTTTCCAAGCTTATCAGAAATTCTGATACCTTTGCCCTTTTTTTCCATCCTTCTTTCTTTGATTTTTTTTTTAATTTACAAAATCTGGATTAAATAGACAATAGTTCTGTATTAAGAGGCACAACATCTAGCAAAGATAACAAAATATAGTCTTGTCTTAGAGAAGCTGTGAAAAGTCAGATATATCAATGTATTATTAATGGAGGTGTGAGCTGGTTCAGCTATTCAAGAAGAAATTTGGAACTATGCATACATTTTAAAAAATTATATTTTTATTTCCTGAAATATTTTCCAATTACATTTTTTTATTTTGACATTTATTTTCAAAATTTTTGAGTTCTAAATTCTCTGCCTCTCTCTTCTCTCCCCTACCTATTGAGAAAACAAGCAACATGATATCAGTTATACATATGAAATCATGTAAAACATATTTCATTATTCTATAATTTATATTATAATCTATATTGTTCTATAAATTCTATATTAGCCAGGTTGTAAAAAAATTACACAAAAAAGCAAGAAAAAATTAAAAAGTGAAAACAGTATACTTCAATTTGCAATTGGAGTTCATCAGTTCCCTCAACAGAGACAGATAATATTTTTCATAATGTGTCCTTTGGAATTGTCTTGGATCGTTGTCTTAGCTAGAGTAGCCGAGTCTTTCACAGTTGATCATTGTCACAATATTGCTATTGCTGTGTACAATATTCTCCTGGTTTTGTTCTCTTTGCTTTGTACCAGTTCATTTAAGTCTTCCCAGGTTTTTCTAAGGCATATTTTCTAAAATGTCCATAATTTCTTATAGCACAATAGTACTCCCTCACAATCATATACCACAGCTCATTCAGCCATTCCCCAACTGATGGACATCCCCTCAATTTTCAATTCTTTGCCACCACAAACAGAGCTTCTATAAATATTTTTGTACAATTATGTCCCTTTCCCTTTCCTTTGATGTCTTTGGGATATAAACCTAATAGTGTTATTTCTGGGATCATTGCCCAACTGCACCAACAGTGCATTTATGTCCCAATTTTTCCACATCCCCTAAGGCAACTGTCATTTTCCTTTTCTGTTATGTTAGCCAATCTGATAGATATGAGATAGTGCCTCAGAGGTGTTTTAATTTGCATTTCTCTAATGGACAGTGACTTAGAGCATTTTATATGACTATAGATAGCTTTGATTTCTTCATCTGAAAACTGCCTGTTCATATCCTTTGACCATTAGGGAAAATGCATACTTTTGATCAATAACAACAACAAAAAAAGGTCACTTAGTCATAAAAATATTTATAATGGCCCTTTTTGTAGTATTGAGAAACTGGAAACAAACTAGATACCCACATATTGAGGTGTGGTGGGATGACTAAATAAATTGCAGTACATGCTCTAACTAACAAATACAGAAAAGTGTATGAAGAGAAATATATATCTATATATCTATCTATCTATATATATATATATATATTTTAAAGCAATTGGGGTTAAGTAGCTTGCTCAAGGTTACACAGCCAGTTATTTCTGGGTGTGGTGCTAAGTATTTGAGCCTGGATTTGATCCCCAGGTCATCCCGACACTGGAGCCATGCTCTTACTCGCTGAGCCACCTGGCCTCCCCTGAAGAGAAATATATTAACATCAACATATGCAAAGTTATATAAGTAAAACAAGGAAAGCAATTTTCATGGCTACAAGAATATAAATGCAGTTAGGTGACTCAGTGAATAGAACACCAGTCCTGGAGTCAGGAGGACCTGAGTTCAAATTCGGCCTCAGACACTTAACACTTAATAGCTGTGTGACCTTGGGCAAGTCACTTAACCCTAATTGCCCTGTCCTCCCCCCAAAAAATTATAAATGGAAAGTGCAACAACAAAGACAATACAAATTAAATGCTGCAAAATCCTAATGACCAGTCTTGGTACCACAAAAGAGACATAAGAAAACACCTTCCCTTACTTCTTTGCAGAGGTGGGGAAACTATGAGAGTGAAATATTGTATATAAAGTAAAGACTTTTTTGGATATGTTGGTTAGTTTTACTTAATTTTTCTTCTTCCTCTTTATTATTCATTATTATAATTGATAATTCTATGAGGGGATAAAAGGAGGAATACATTGGGAAATGGAGATAACATAAAAACAAAAGATATAAAAAAAATTTTTTTAAGAGGCACATTATCTAACTTGGCACAAGATCCACTGCCTATTTGCATGTGCCTCAGATTCCTTATCTATAAAATAGAGCTAATACATATCACAAGTCACATGACTTTTGTAAGATCAAAAGAGATATTATATTTTACATTTTCTGGGGATTTATTATCATTATTATGGGAGGGGAGACCTATGATTTAAATGGTATTAGGGAACTCTCATTGAGGAAACTCCCTCTATCAATGCAAATTAACATCTGCCCTGATGTTTATAATCTTAGAGAATTTTCTGGGGCACTGAGAACTTAAGTGACTTGCCCATGGTCATATAGCCAGTATGAGTCAGAAGCAGGACTTGAACCTAGATCCTCTTAAGGCCAGTTCTCTATCTACAATGTCACATTGTTTCTCATCATAATCATTTTCTTTCCCTTCCTTTACCCTCCCCTTTCCTCCATCTGTTCTGCCATCTCCTTTTTTTTCCTCTTTTCCAACTGAGAAGTTATAAAGAAGTAAATATTTTGAGGAAAAGAAAAGAAATGAGTTCTCTTTTGGCCATGTTTATTTTATGATATCTATGAAACACTCAATTGATAATGTCCAATAAACAGTTGGTGATATGGGACTGGAAGTCTGGAAAGAGACTATAGCTAGATATAGATGTCTGATGTTACTGGATATAATTACTGAATAGCTGAATAAATTCAACTGCAACTCCTCTCTATAAAGTGCCAGTGATCTTTTAAACATTAAATACCATGGCCTTTTTTTTGAGTCTTCATCTTTCTTGACCTCTCTACAGCATCTGACACTGCTGACCATCCTCTCTTTCTAGATACTCTTAAAATGTGTGTTATCACAACATTGTTCTGAGTTCTCATAACATTGTTATCTTTTGGTTCTTCTCCTACCTTGTCTGGTAGTTCTTTCTCGGTCTCCTTTGCTGTATTTCTTTTACATCATGTCCGCTAATTGTTGGTATGTCCCATGGCTCTGTCCTAGACACTCTTCTCTTCACTATGCCATTTAGCTTGGTGATCTCATCAGCTCAAATGAGTTTATGCAGCATTTGTATGCATCTGATTCCCAGACGTACTGTACACATCCCTGCCTACTCTCTTACCCTTGACCTCTAGGTCCACATTGTTGTTGATGAGTTGTTCAGTCATGTCTAACTCTATGTGATCCCATGAACCATACCATGGAGTTTTCTTGGCAAGGACAGAGGATGATCTTCTCCAGTGGAATAAGGCAAACAGAAGTTTAGTGACTTGCCCAGAGTCACACAGCTAATAAGTATCTGAAGTTGGATTTGAACTCAGAGCTTCCTGACTGCAGACCCAGTGCTCTATCCACTGAGCCATCTAACCCCATATTACCAACTGCCTATTGAACATTTTGAACCAGATGTCCTGTAGGCATCTCAAATTCAACAGGTCCAAAACAAAATTCATTATATACTTTTTTCTTTTTTAAAAATTCCTAACAACAAACAGCAACCAAAATGAGCACTTCATACACAGTAGAACAGAAAAGCATTGTACATAAAATCATGAGTCTCAATTATATGTAGCTTGATTTTCTTTTTTAAGTATAACATGCTTATTAATAAGTATGGCATGTACTTATTCTTTTTAAGTCCAATAAATTTAACATGTCGCTTTCAAAGCTTTCCTGTTTATATATGATTCCTTCTATTCTCTTCAGTATATTTCAAAAATATATTTTAATGATCCTCTTTTATTTCTTTTTCTCCTGTTTGTTTTTTTTTGATGACCCTATCCCTAGGTCCATTCTTTCTCCCAAAACTGAGAATAAATATATAGATATAGATCTACATATATCTATATATAGATACAGATCTATATATAAAATCTCGGTAACAAATATATAGAGAGAGGCAAGCAAAACCAATTTCCACATTGTCTATACCCAAAAATGTGTCATTCTGCAATTTCAACCCATTACCTCCCTGACAGGAGGCAGATAACAGGCTTTTGTCATAGGTCATCTTGAATCATGATTGGTCACTGCACTGACCAAAGTAGGACTCATCTTTCTCCTCAAATCCCACCCTTTCCCCAATTTTTTTAAATCTGAAGGTCATCACCATTTTATCCTTGTCACCCTCAATTTCCAGATCTCACCCCACACATCCAATATCTTGCCATTTGAAGGTAGAAAACCTTCAAATTAGTTCCTGAATCCATCCCCTTTTATCCAGTCATTAAGCCACCACCCTAACTCAGGTTATCTCATCATCTCATGAGAGCTTTGAAAGTGACATGTTTATTATGTACCAAAAAATAAAAGCAAAATTAATGTAGTAGACGTTCACAGATTCACATTATAGAACTCTTTTTCTGTTCTAGTTTGTATATTGAAATGAGGAGTGTTTTTTAAATTTAGAATTTAAAAAAAAATTTAAAAATGACCTTTTTGCTATTTCTGGTAGCAATGACCTGACTTTGTCTTTGTAAAGAAACCTTCATGACTTATTTGTTGACCTTGGTGGTTGAGTGCATATGGATGTTACCCAAGCAGAGTCTTTTGATTCCACTCCTGGATGTTTGCCATTTCATAGAAACCATCTAGCATTAAACTAATAGTAATTTACATGGAAGATAAGCATGCTCGTGACCTGTGCCTATGGTCAGCTTTTACTTTTGTTCTAGTAGCATTCTGTAAGTTGTAAGCCTGTTTATCACTTGATCTGAGAACATCTAACAATACTCTCTTCCTTTCTGCAAAGAAGTGTCATTTTTTCTCTAGTCGCCTTGGGACAATGGACCCTGTGTTTCCTTATAATATTGGACAGGTTTCAGTTTGAATATTTTCTAAATTGATTTTCATCTATTTTCTTTTACCAAAAGTGTGTGTTAAGACTAATTAGGAAGGTGTTAACTACTTTAATCATCTCTCCTCATTGAGTTTTAGTGTCAAGATGTCAGTAAGTCTCTCTATATAGACAGACATAGCTTTCTCCTTAATTCCTTTATGCATAATATGTCTTTCTTGAAGACCAAACTAATTATAGGTGTTTCCTTCATTCCTTAGTTCTATTTGACATTTGAATTTGAACTCAGAGCCTTCATTTTCTGTTTTTCCATCATATACTTTGGAAATTTTTTGCTTAGAGTTCAAGTGATATTTTGAAATGAGAGAAAGTTTCTGTGAGATGAAGATATTTTATAGTGCAATTTATTGTGAAGCCACTGAACTGGATGTCATTTGTATACATAAAAAGATTAACATGATGTTTTTTGGGCTGGCTCCCTCTTTTGCTTGGAAGCCAAATTCTTTTCTGCTCAGGAGAGATGACATGTTTATAACTATCACTAGTAGTAATAGTAGTAACTCATTTTTCTAATCTTTTTTGAAGGGATTCAGATAGAAACTGATCAATGACAAGTCAATATCCTGCTCTCATTCTCTCATATTTAATCTTTGATGGTTGTTGTTTTTCATGTCTTCAGGCATGTCTGACTCTTCATGTCCCCGTGGACCACAGCATGCCAATACTGTCCACAGGTTTTTCTTTGCAAAGATACTGGAGTGCTTTGCCATTTCCTTCTCCAATGGATTAGGGTAAATAGAAGTTAAGTGACTTGCCCAGGGTAACACGGCTAGTGTCTGAGGTCAGATTTGAATGCAGAGCTTCCTGACTCCAGACCCAGCACTCAATCTACTGAGCCATCTAGCTGCCTCTAAAATGTCTGGTGGGGGCGGCCAGGTAAAACAGCGAGTAAGAGCACCGGCTCCAGTGTTGAGAAGACCTGGAGATCAAATCCCGGGCTCAGACACTTAGCACCCACCCAGAAACACCTGGTCGTGTAACCTTGAGCAAGTTACTTAACCCCAACTGCTTAGGGGCGGCCAGGTGGCTCAGCGAGTAAGAGCACTGGCTCCAGTGTCGGGATGACCTGGATCAAATCTGGGCTCAGATACTCAGCACCACACCCAGAAATAACTGGCCGTGTAACCTTGAGTAAGTTACTTAACCCCGATTGCTTAAAAAAAATGTCTGGTAGGCTTTTGCACAAATAAATAAAATGTCAGTTTTTTGTAATAAATAAGCTCATCTTCCATAGAGTCGTTTAAAACATCTCACTACAAGCCCAGCAGAAGATAGTTCTATAAGGATGATACTTACCTCATCTTTTTCCTGTGTGGTTTTTATTTCTTCTGAAAAGTCTCTATGTCCCTGGATAATGTGGAAATATGTTTTGTAAGACTTCATATTTCTCGCTCCCTCAGTGGGTAGGGGAGGAGCTGGAGGGAGGGCTTGAATTCAGAACTGGAAATAAAGTTTTGAGGTTTTTTTGCTTTTTGGAGGGGGAAGGGCAGGGAAATTGGGGTTAAGTGACTCGCCCAAGGTCACATGGCTAGTTAAGTATCTGTGACTGAATTTTGAACTCAGGTCCTCCTGACTCTATTGCAGGGGGCATTATTCACTGTGCTACCTAGTCGCCCCAATAAACTTTTTTTAATTAAAAAAAAAGAAAGGTCTCTGTGTACTCAGGATATTATGATTATTTAGAATGAAGGTATCTTTTTAACATATTATTATTATCATTATTATTCTTCAAGGTCACATAAGTACAAGGGCAGCTAGGTGGCTCAGTGAATAGAGAGCTAGGCCTAGAGTCAGGAAGACCTGAGTTCAAATCCAACCTCAGACTCTTACTAGTACAACCCTGGGCAAGTCACTTAACCCTTGAGGCAAACAGGGTGTGAAATGAGCTGGATAAGGAAATAGCAAAGCACTCTACTATCTCTGCCAAGAATATCTCAAGTGGGTCACATCAATCCTAGGATCACAGTCCCATGATATCATTCTCTGTGGAATCATAGAATTGTAGGGTCGGAAGGGATATCAGAGGATTATTCGGTTCTCAATTGTTGCTTTTAGGCAAGAAAGTCGCCAAGTTATTTTGAACAGACAGGTGTATATTTTCCTCTTGAGTACCTCCTCTGCAACAACTCAGTTCATTAGGATAAGATTTAGAGCTTTCAGAGATCTTAGAAATTACAGAATCCCACTCGGACCCCTTCATTTTACAGATAAGGAAAACAATGGCCAGAGAGGCTTGCAGTGACATTTCCAAGGCTTCACAGGTAAGTGAATTGGGGTTAAGTGACTTGCCCAAGGTCACATGGCAGAATCAGAATTTGAATCCAAGTCCTCAAACTCCAAATCAAGTATGCTTTCTCCTACACTACACTTAAGTCAGCAAGCATTTATTAAGCATGCCTGTGAGCCAGGTACTGCTTTAAGTACTGAGGAAACAAGACAAAAAAAAAAGTCCCCACCCTCAAGGAGCTCACAGTCTAATGAAAGCAATAACACTGTCAACATTTATGATAATTTCACAACTGTTCATAATATAGAACACACAATCTGTTCCATTTCATTAACACCTGCAGCATACCCAGTCTTTGTACTAAGTGCTATAGGGATCAAAGGAAATGTAATTTCCTGCCTTTGAGAAGCTTCTAACTTCCTTGGGGAGGATAAGTTGAAACACCTACTCATGTCATGCATGACCTGCCATCTATTGACCTGCTCCACCTACTTTCCAATCTCATCCTAAATTAACCACTTCATTCGCTCTGTGCTATGGACATGTTGGTCTCTATCCTTTGTTCTCATTTTGACTTCTCCTGCCTGTGTGTCTTTGCTCATTCTGAACCTCATTCCTAGAATGGATCCTCTTCCCCCATCTCCACTTTTTAGAAATTCTTCCTTTTTAAGACCTTGTTTAGTTAACATCTTCTCCATGAAAATTTCCTCCATCTCCCCAAATAGAAGTGACCTCTCCCTTTTCATGTTCCCTATTTAGATCTCTCTTATGCCCTTATCATATTATAATTTGCATAGTCATTTGCATATTTATATTTTCCTATTTACCATATTTTAAACTCCTTGAGGGACTCTTCTTAGTTAGTCCTTATAGAGGCAGTATGTCATCAAGATGCAATAGTAATTAGTGTGGGGCAAACAGGGTTTTGACCCCAGACGCCAAAGGGGTGGGGACAGAAACATATCCTATCTCTGAAGAATGCTAACTATTCATATGTATTGCCTCATGGTTCTTCAGCAGCATGTGGCACAGCTGTTTCCAGGTCATTACTTGGGCTGCCATCTTTGTAGCACCCCCCCTCTTGGGTCCATTCTTCTCTACCAATACTCAAGAGGCAAGGGCCAGGCTCTCCAGTCCCTTATTCTGGCATGACAACACCCATGGACAGATTCTGCCTTCTCTGCCAAAGTGACAGGGCCTTACATACACATAGCAAGATTTCAGTGAAGTGGGCTGAATGAATTAAGATGGACAAAGAAGCAATTAGGACACAAAGTAAAGAGTATACAAGCAAATGCTAATTTTATTCAATGTGAGGGAAAGACTATTTGTTTTAGGGATTCAGAAAAGGAATGGATCACTGTGGGATGGGGCAATCAAGAAAGGCTGGATAGATGTGGACTGAGGTATGCCTTGAAGAATAGGGATAAATACTCATTGGAAGGTAGAGAGTAGTAGTATTGTCTTCTAGATGTATGCATGCAAAGCTAGGTGGCACTGGGCTTGGAATCAGGAAGACTCATCTTCTTGAGTTCAAATCTGTCCTCAGAAAGATACTAGTTGTGTGACCCTGGGCAAGTCACTTAACCCTGTTTGCCCCCGTTTTCTCATCTGTCAAATGAGCTGGAGAAGGAAATGGCAAACCATTTGTATCTTTGCCAAGAAAACCCCAAATAGGATCATGAACAACAAAAAAGATTCAAAAGCAGGAATGAACACTTCACTCTGGGATCCTGGATATAGAAAGCCTAAGAATTGATCTAGGTAGTTATTATAATGGTTTATTCCACCCACCATAAAGTTACATTACATAATCTCAGCTGATCCTCCAGTGTTTCCAGGGCTATATTATTATTCCACAGTAATCACTGTACCTAGAGACCTACTAAACTAAAGGGCTTATCACAAAAGTATTTTTCCTTGATATTTATTGTTTACTCATTTATTTTTAGTTTTCAACATTTATTTCCACAAGATTTTTATTTACAATATTTTCTTTCCATCTCTCCCCTACCCCCCCACACCAAAACAGCAAGCCTACTGAATGCCCCCTCCCCCAATCTGCTGTCTCCTATATCCTCCCCCATCACCCCCCTAACTTTCTGGTAGGGCAAGATGGACCTGTATACCCCAATGCCTATACATCTTATTTCCCAGTTGCATGTAAAAAACAAGGGTTTTTTTTTAAACATTTGTTTTTAAAACCTTGAGCTCCAGATTCCCTCCCGTCTTCCCTCCTCACCCATCCCCACTGGGAAGACAAGCAATTCAATATAGGTTGTAAATGTGCAGTTACCCAAATCATTTCCATAGTAGTTAAATTGTGAAAGACCAACTATATTTCCCTCTATCCCATCCCGCCCCCACTTATTCTATTTTTCCCTTTGACCCTATCCCTTTTCAAAAATGCTTGCCTCTAACTACTCTCTCCCCCAATGTGCCCTCCCTTCTATCATCTCCCCTCTTATCCCCCCCCACACACCTTCCTGTAGGGTAAGATATCCAATTGAGTGTGTATGCTATTCCTTCCTTAAGCCAAATTCAATGGGAATAAGGTTGTCCCATTCCCTTTCACATTCCTGCCCTTCCCCTCCATTGTGACAGGTTTTTTTTGCCTCTTTTATATGAGATAATTTACCCCAATCTATCTCTCCCTTTCTCCTTCTCCTAATAAATTCTTCTCTCGCCTCTTAACTTCATTTTTTTTTAGGTATCATCCCTTCATATTCAACTCATCCTGTGCCCTCTGTCTATGTATACATGAACATACATATGCCCACACTCACATATGTATATTTATATACACATATTCCCTCCTATACATACATATCTATATAATAGATATAGTTCAACTTAGAACTTTCCTGTCAGCCTGCCAGGCTGCCTTCAGCAGGGGATTTGTTTCTTTCTGTCACTTTGTAGGTTCTGTAGCTATAAAATTTGTTTAGAGTCACTGTTTTACAGGTATGGGAAATGACTAGAGCGGGAGCTAACGCCAAGTTTGTGCTTCTACTCCGCCATCTTGGCTCTGCCTACAGCTCACAAAAGTATTGATGATATCTTTCTAATTGTATGATAAAAAACTCTAACATTTATTCTTGAATATAGCTGTTCTTGCTCCTATACATATTTATACACACATATATGTATCCACATGTGTATATGTGTGTAATATATATATATGTGTGTGTGTGTGTATAATCCAGGTTCTGTCTCCCCCACAAAAATACACCAGAAAAGAATTTTTGAGATTTCAAAATTTAATATACTTTATAAAATGTATCAGAGGACCTATGGAAAGAAAGTGACTTTGAAGTATTTTAATCTGGCTAAGCTCAAAGAGGCAATAACATACACACTGAATTTGGTATAGAAATCTATTTCACCCTATAGAAAGTAGGAGGGGAAAGAAAAGGGAGGGGAGCTGATAGAAGAGAAGACAGATGGAAGGAGGTAGTGGTCAGAAGCAAAATACTGGTGAAGAGGGAAACAGAAAAAGTAGAGAGAAAAGTATAAAGGGGGGGGTGGGAATAGGATAGAGAGAGACACAGTTAGTAACCATAACTGTGTATGTGAATAGGATGAACTCTCCCATAAAACAGAAGTGGATAGCAAAGTGGATTAAAAACCATAATTCTACAATATGTCATTCACAAGAAACACATGTAAAGCACAGAAATACACACAGAGTAAAGGTAAAAGGTTAGAGCATAACATATTATGCTTCATTTGAAGTAAAAAAAAAAAAGCAGGGGTAGCAATCCTGATTTCAGACAAAGGAAAAGCAAAAATAGCACTAATGAAAAGAGATAAGGAAGGAAACTATATCCTGCTAAAAGGTACCATAGACAATGAAGTAATATAAATACTAACCATATATACACCAAGTGGCATAGCATCGAAATTCGTAGAGAAGTTAAGAAGTTTCTTAAGGAACAAACAGATAGCAAAACTATACTAGTAGGGGAACTCAACCTGCTTCTCTCAGAAGTAGATAAGTCTAAACACAAAATAAACAAGAAAGAAGTTAAGGAGGTGAATAGAATTTTAGAAAAGTTAGATATGGTAGACCTCTAGAGGAAATTGAATGGGGATAGAAAGGAATACATTTTTTTCTCAATGGTACATGGCACCTACATAAAAACTGACTATGTACTAGGGCATAAAAACTTCACAATCCAATGCAGAAAGGCAGAAATATTAAATGCATCCTTTTTAGATCATGATGTAATAAAAATTACATGTAATAAAAAGCCATGGAAAGACAGACTAAAAATTAATTGGAAACTAAATAATATAATCCTAAAGAATGGGTGGGTCAAACAACAAATCATAGAAACAATCAATAATTTCATCCAAAAGAATGACAATAATGAGACAATATACCAAAACTTATGGGATGAAGCCAAAGCAGTTCTTAGGGGAAATGTATCTCTAAATGCATACATGAATAAAATAGAGAAAGAGGGGATCAATGAATCAGGCACACGATTAAAAAAAAACTAGAAAAAAAAGAACAAATTAAAAATTCCCACTAAATGTTAAATTAGAAATCCCAAACACCAAAGAAGAGATGAGTAAAATTGAAAGTAATAAAACCATTGAACTAACAAATAAAACTAAGAGCTGGTTTTATGAAAAAATAAAAATAAAATAGATAAACTTTGGCTAATTTGATTAAAAAAAGAAAGAAGAAAGCCAAATTACCAGTATCAAAAATGAAAACAGTGAATTCACCACCAATGAAGAGGAAATTAAAACAATAATTAGGAGCAATTTTGCCCAACTCTATGCCAATAAATCTGACAATCTAAGTGAAATGGATGAATATTTGCAAAAATATAAATTGCCCAGATTAACAGAAGAGGAAATAAAATACTTAAATAACCCTATTTCAGAAAAAGAAATTGAACAAGCCATCAATGCATTCCCTAAGAAAAAATCTCCAAGATCAGATGGATTTGCAAGAGAATTCTACCAAACACTTGAAAAGCAATTAATTCCAATACTATATAAATTGGTTGGAAAAATAGGCAAAGCAATCCCACCGAATTCTTTTTATGATACAAATATGGTACTGATACCTAAACCAGGAAGAGCCAAAACAGAAAAAGAAAATTATAAACCAATCTGGCCAAGAATGCTAATTGACCATCTTTCTCACAGCATGGGTTGCAAACTCTTCTCTGCTCAACACCAGTTCCATCTCCTCATCCCAGAATGACAGCAAAGTTATTTAACCTCCTCTTTCATTAAGAAAGATTGATGCCATAGGAGATGAGCTCCCTTAAGCTCCTCCTCATTTATTCATCAAAATTAATTAGCATCATTCTAGGCTTTTTCCATTCTTCCTTCAGGTCATAGAAAAGGTATCCCTAATGACAGTAACCTCAATGCCATTCACTCCTCATTCTATTAGGAACAAAGATCCTGGAAGGCTGAAAGGACCCACAGAGACCATTCAGTTCAACCTGAATGTAGGCGAGAATTCAGACCTCTAGTGGAGGGGGAACATACTTTCTAACAAGACAAACCACTGTCCTTCCAAGTAGCTTTCATGGATACAAAGTTTTTCTTACATGAAATTTCATTCAGCCTCTTGTCAATTTCCATACATTTCTCCTTGTGTTGCTACCAAGGACCAAGGAGAAAAAGTTTAAAGCCTCTCATCTATCTACAACATTCCTTCCAATATTTGAAGACAGCTCTCATGACCCAGGGGAACAATTGCCTCTTTTCCAAGCTAAACAGTACAAACTCCTTCTGTCAGTCCTCAGATGATATAATCTTGAGCATCTTCCCCATCTTGGATGTTTTCTAACTTATCAATATACTTTCCAAAATATGGCACCTAGAACATCATACATGAGATAGAGTCTGACCAGGGTATCATTTACATGAAATTGTTATTTTATAAGATTTGACACTTTTCGACTCCCTATTAAGCCATTTTGGTTCCACATATTCTAGTTCAAATATCATTCTCTTTAGCAAAGAAAACAGAACCAAAGTCAGAGTTGAACGTTCTTTTTCTCTGTTGTCAGTTATCAACATTTCATCTACATCTAAGCAACAGTCTTACTTATCCCTTATTTGATCCTCCTCTTTTCCTCAATATAACTTTTATAAAGCAGGTTGCTATGCACCAAACAAACTGTTTCACCTTCTCTCCATGTAAAATGCCCTCTCCCCTGTGAGACCTTGTTCTTATCATCTCTCACATACACAAAATGCTGCCTCCTTTTCTTTACCTTTGATCCCTACCCCTTCTTTTAAGAAAAAACCAGAGTGGTGGAGTAGAAGCAAGAAACTCCAAGCAGCTCCAGCTTCCACCTTCTCCAATCCATGTAAAAGGGGATTCTGAACAAACTCTGGAGCTGCAGAACCCACAAAATGACACAAAGAAGCTAAACTCCTGCTAAGGACAGCCCAGCAGGCAGCAAGCGGCCAGCGCAGCACTCTGGGAGCCGAGCCCAGCCCCACTCCGAGGCTTTAGCCCCAGGGCAGGCCTGACCAGCTGCCAGCTGGAGGGACTCCAGATCAGCAGCAGCTGTGGCTGGTTCCAGATTTATCAACACATAGATGCGAAGGACAAACTGAGAGGTCAGTGCAGTCTAGACTTTGGGACCCAGTAAGTGGGAGTGCGTGGCTTTTGCCCCAGGGGAGAGAAGCCACTGAGACTCCCGGCACAGCCAGCCAGCGCCATATAGAGGCTTCAGCTCCTGGCCTGCAGAGTGTAGGGGGACCAAGCGACCAGTCTGAGGGGTAATTGCTCTTGCTTTAACCTTCTTGGATCTCGATTGCAGTCTAGAGTGGAGGTCCTGGAGTGTGTGTCCAACTTGCCAGAGCGTGTGGAGGCCTCAGAGAGGGCACCCATCTAATACCTCCAGCAGCTGAGAAAACCCCAGCTTTTGGGACAAAAGCTCCCCTGTCTGGTGGCAGAGTCCTATTGTGGCAAAAAGTCCAGGGGTCAAGTGACTGAGGGGTGACATGACCAGGCAAAGGAAACAAAGAAGACAGAAGATTCCAACATTAGACTCCTATTTTGGGGACAAAAAGGAGCAAAGCATGGAACAGGAGGAAGACAGTGAAGTCAGAACTCCTGCACCAAAAGCTTCAAAAGAAAATATGGGCTGGTTACAGGCCACACAGGCCATAAGAAGTATATAAGAGAAGTGGAGGAAAAATTAGGAAGAGAAATGAGAACGATGCAAGAAAATTATGAAATGAGAGTCAACAGCCTGACTGAGGAAAATCACACCTTAAAAAATAAACTAACTCAATTGGCAAAAGAGGCTCAAAAAGGCAATGAGGAGAAGAATGCCTTAAAAAATCCGAATTTGACAGATGGAAAAAGAATCTCAAAAGCTCAATGAGGACAATCATTGCTTCAGAATTAGATTGGAGCAAATGGAAGCTAATGACTTTATGAGAAATCAAGATGCTGTTAAACAGATCCAAGAAAATGAAAGAATAGAAGGCAATGTGAAATATCTCATTGGGAAAACCACTGACCTGGAAAATAGATCCAGGAGAGATCATTTAAAAATTATTGGACTACCTGAAAGCCATGATCAAAGTAAGAACCTAGAAATCATCCTCCAGGAAGTTCTCAAAGAAAACATCCCTGATGTTTTAGAACCAGAGGGCAAAATAGAGGTTGAAAGAATCCACCGATCACCTCTTGAAAAAGATCCCAAAAAGAAAATTCCTAGGAATATTATAGCCAGGTTCCGGAATTCCCAGATCAAGGAGAGAATATTACAAGCAGCCAGGAAGAAACAATTTGAGTATTGTGGAAACACAATCAGGATAACACAAGATCTGGCAGCTTCTACACTGAAGGATTGAAGGGCTTGGAATATGATATTCCAGAGGTCAAAGGAGCTGCGATTAAAACCAAGAATCACCTACCCAGCAAAACTGAGTATCATGTTTCAGGGGAAAATATGGTTATTCAGTGGAATAGAGGACTTTCAAGCATTCTTGCTGAAAAAACCAGAGTGAATAGAAAATTTGACATTCAGATACAAGAAGCAAGAGAAGCATGAAAACAGGGAAAAGGAATCATAAGGAACTTATCAAAGTTGAACTATTAACATTCCTACATGGAAAAACAATAATTGTAACTGATGAAACTTTTCTCAGTATGAAAATAATTGAAGGGAATAGAAATACATATATATATATATATGTCTACATATGAGGGTATATGGGCATATGAATACATATGTGAATATGTGTATATATGTTTACAGGTATACATAGAGGGCACAGGACCAATTTAATAGGAAGGGATGATACTTAAAAGGGGAAATTAAGAGGTGAGAGAGGAATATAATGAGAGGAGGTGGGGGGAGACAGAATGGGGTAAACTATCTCATATAGAAGAGGTAAGGGAAAATGGTAACAATAGAGGGGAAGAATAGGAAGGCAAAAGGGAATGGGTCAACCTTATTCTCATTGAATTTGGCTTGGGGAGGGAATGAAATACACACTAAATAGGGTATCTCACCCTCCAGAAGAGTAGGGGGGGAAGGGATGAGAGGGGGGATGATGGAAGGGAGGGCAGGCTGGGGGGGAGGGAAGTTAGAAGCACCCACTTTTGAGAAGGGACAGGATCAAAGAGAATAGAACAAGTGGGAGGGGGGATAGGAGGGAGGGAAATATAGTCAGTCTTTTACAATATATCTACTATGTTATTGTTTTGCATTAGCTACACATGTACAACCTATACTCAACTGCTTACTTCCCAGTAAGGGTGGGTGACAAGGGAGGAAGGAAATGAATCTGGAATTCAAAGTTTTAAAATAAAATGTTTAAAATTATATATACATATATACTATTATTAACACTATCTTACATGTCATCGGGAAATAAGATATACAGGCACTGGGGCATAGAGATCCACCATGCCCTACTGGAAAAGTCGAAGGGGGTATGGGAGAAAATATGGGAGAGAGCAGATTGGAGGAGGGGATATCCTGTGGGACTGCTATTTTGGGGCGGCGGATAGGGGGAAAATGGGGAGAAAATTTGTAACTCAAAATCTGGCAGAAATGAATGATATAAATCAGAAGTTAATAAAGCATTTGACAAATGGAAAATACACACACACACACAAAGGAAAAGAAAAAACCCCATACAGCTTCATCCATGGAATTTTCCATGATCTCTCTGGTAGGCAATATCCTTCCCAATCAGACAATATAGAACTTTGAATATTCTCAGATATTATTGTCTAATACACTTCTTGTGTAATGTTGTATATTGTAGTTAACTGGGTTTGTGTCATGACTTGTTTAGCTATATGAGATAGTAACCTCCATCAAGGAAAAGCTTATATCTTAATTAAAATTTGTACCCTAGTACCTAGATGTGCTTTTCAATGATATAAACAAAAATTATTCTTTGTTTAAAAGTTTGGTATCACTCAATCCATTTCCTTAAGAAAAGACTGTTAGTCCAAAGAGTTTTCCTGGGATTTTGAAAAGGGCTTTACAGGAAAATATTATTCCTAAATATTTATAAAGGAGGTTGGCTGTTTTTTTTTTTATGCTTCCACAGAGTTTAGGGGTCACTACTGACAACTCTCCAAACAGGAGCGGATCAGTTTAGTTAAATGAAGCAAAGCAGCCAATTCCTTACACTTCAGGGCAGTAGGAATGGGAAGGAGGGAGGTTCATAAACAAAGAGGGACAAATGCCTTGATTACTAAAGGAACCGACATTATTTTTCCATGAGTCACTTCTGGGATTTTCATAAGCATTTGTTTGTGCCAACTCCCTCCCATTCACAAGTATGAGAGCCAGAAAATAATTTGAAATCACCATAAAGTAGCATCTGAGTCTTCTACTTTGTATGAGATGGTGGTCTGAGTAATGAGATCTTCCCCCTTGTGGTGAAAGAAGAGTGCTGCACTTTGAAACCTATGCTGAAATCCCAGCTCAAACACTTACTGGCTATATGACTTGGGATGTCAATTCCAAAAGTCATTTCACTTCTGCAAGCAGTCAGTTTGCTCATCTGTGAAGTGGAAATATTTCTACTTACACTACCTCTCTGACAAAGTTGTTGTGAAGAAAGTAAAAAGTTTTAAAATGTGTTCAGTCAATTTAGTTGGGTCCAATTCTCTGTGGCCCTTTTTGGGGTTTGCTTGACAAGGTTACCAGAGTGGTTTGCCATTTCTTTCTGCAGCTCACTTTACAGTTGAGGAAACTGAGACAAACAGAGTTAAGGGATTTCCTTAGGCTCAAGCAACTAGTAAATTTCTGAAACTGGATTTGAACTGAGAAAAATGGGTCTTCCTGACTCTAAGCCCAGTTCTTTATCCACTGCACCACCTAGCTGTCCCTTTCCTCACTGGAAAGTACTATAAATATGAGTTGATTTTGTTTCCTAACATACACACTCTGATCCTGCCAGGAAAATCTCTTCTCTCCCATTCCTTCATGTCCATTTCTACCTTGGTATCTTTGTTCATGTTTTTCCCCCCTTGAAAACTTCCCCACTCTCCCCTTAGCCTATTGAAATGTTACCTAAACTTCAAAGTTTGGATTACAGAATGTGCACAGGATTTTAAATCTGAAAGGGACTTAAAAATTATCTGGTTCGGGGCGGCCAGGTAGCACAGCGAGTAAGAGCACCAGCTCCAGTGTTGAGAAGACCTGGAGATGGAATCCTGGGCTCAGACACTTAGCAACCACCCAGAAACACCTGGCCGTGTAACCTTGAGCAAGTTACTTAACCCCTGGGGCGGCCAGGTGGCTCAGCGAGTAAAAGCACTGGCTCCAGTGTCAGGATAACCTGGATCAAATCTGGGCTCAGATACTCAGTACCACACCCAGAAATAACTGGCCGTGTAACCTTGAGCAAGTTACTTAACCCCGATTGCTTAAAAAAAATAAAAATAAATTATCTGGTTCAAGGGCTCTTAACCTTTCTTGTGTCACGGACCTTTAGTGATCTGGTGAAGCCTGTGAACTATTCATAATAATATTTTTAAATGCATAAAATACATAGGATTACAAAGGAAACCAAGTATATTGAAATACAATTAACAAAAAAAAATTGGGGGGGCGGCGGCTAGGTGGCACAGTAAATAGAGCACCAGCCCTGGAGTCAGGAGGACCTGAGTTCAAACGTGGCCTCAGACACTTAACACAAAAACTAACAGTGTGACCTTGGGCAAGTCACTTAATCCCAAATGCCTTACCTTCCTCCCTCCAAAAAGCATAGACCCCAGGTAAAGTCCTGATGGTCCTTTTTTTTTTAAATGATAAGGAAACCAGGGCCCAAAATAACATCTTTATGTTTCAGTTACACTAAATGATGATAATAATACCTCCATTCCTTACTTCAAAAAGTTGTTGGGGGGGCAGAGTCAAGATGGTAGAGTAGAAGCAGGACCTCTGCTATTCTGGGGCGGTGGGTAGGGGAAAAACGGGGAGAAAATTTGTAATTCAAAATCTGGAGGAAATTAATGATGTAAATCAGAAGTTAATAAAGCATTTGAAAAAATGGAAAAAACAGTTGTTGGCAGTTGTGAGTATTTCTACCATGGTGAGACCTCTCAAGCCACACGCTGCCCCTCATCCCACTGCCGATGCGGCCACCACGCCCCAAAAAATCAAGGAAATAAAAGACTTGTTGCTCACAGCCGGGAGAAAAGATACCAAATCTGTCAAGATCAAGGAAAACAAGGACAACATAAAGTTTAAGGTTCGCTGCAGCAGGTACCTGTACAAATTGGTTATCACAGACAAAGAGAAGGCAGAGAAACTTAAACAGTCCCTGCCTCCTGGTTTGGCTGTGAAGGAGCTAAAGTGAAGGAATCATTCATTATTACACGTATATTAAAATGTAGGAGAAAAAAGAAAAAAAAGGAAAAAAAAAGTTGTTGAAAGGAATTCACTTAAGTTTAGCAAGCTCTCATTAGAAGCCTTAAGAGGGCTGAGACCTGTATCTTCTCTTTCTCTTGTCTCTCCAAAAGCATCTGGCATAGAGCTGGGCAAATGGTAATAATTAATAATCACACACATTTCTACATTACTTAAAGCATTTTCCTCATAGTCTCTGTTGTATATAGCCCTTCCCTCCTCTGACACAGCCACTACCCTGGTGGGGGTCCTCATTAATTCTAGCCTCCTGGCTGGTCTCCATGACTCAAGTCTCTCTCCACTCCAGTCCAACTTTTATTCAGCTATCAAAGTGATCTTCCTAAAATGCAGGTCTGACTATATCACTCTTCTGTTTGATAAACTCCACTGGCTCCCTGCTATCTCCAAGGTCGATTCTAAAGTCTATTGCTTGGCTTTTAAAGCCCTTTATAACGTAGCCCCCTCTTACCTTCATCCCCTCCAAGTACTCTGTAATCCATATTTCCACACTGGCTGTTCCTCCATGCCTGGAATTCTCTTTATCTCTGCCTCCCAACTTCCCTGGAATTCTTCAAGTCCTAGCTAAAATCCTACCTTTCCATAAGAAGCCTTTCCCAATACCTAGCAATGCTGCTGCCTGTGCTCTGTTGATTATCTTACATGTATCTTGTCTATATCTCAGTTTGGACACAGCTGTTGGCCTCTTGTCTCTTCCATTAGACTTGAACCTCTTTAGGGCTGATCATGGGTTGATGTTTTTATTCATACATGAATTGGCTTTAAGTGATGCAGTTACACAAAGTCAGTCTCACTTTGTCTTCCAGAGTCATTGAAGTCCACTGGCAAAACAAGTCAGGACAACTGGCAACTGTCCAGGATGCAGTGGATGACCTTGGCCCCTTCAGTGTCTGACCATGCTCTAAGCATTCCACATTGCCTGCCTTCAGCTGCCTTCACAGCTCATTCACCCTTTCCACCAGGGGAAGTCTTTTTTTTCATTTTTCTTTTTATTTATTTATTTGTAATTTGTTTGTTTCCTTTTAGTTTACAGGATTCAATTCCACAATTCCTTGAGTTTCCCATTTTGTCTCCCTCCCTCCCCTCCCCTCCATGGTGGCATACAGTCAAGTATAGGATCTGTAAATACTTTCACATTATACATTAGTCAGGTTATAAAGATGGATTGTATCAGATGGAATGAAAAATGGTAAAGAGGACATAAAACCAAACAAGAAAAGGAAAAAGATCAGGTATTTTGCTTCCATCTGGATATAAACTCAGTTCTTTCTAGTTCTTTCTCTGGATGCACACATTTCTCTCCATCATGAGTCTTTTGGGGTTGACTTATATCACTGCATTGCTGAGAAGAGTCCAGTCTATCAAAGTTGGTCATCACACATACGTTGTGTCTGTAATTGTGTACACATTTCTCCTGGTTCTACTCTTCTCACTCAGCATCAGTTTGTATAAGCCTCTCCAGGTAAATATGAAGACCGTCTGCTCCTCGTTTCTTATAGCACAATAGTATTCCATAACATGCATATACCACAACTTGTTCAGCCATTCCCCAATTGATGGGCACCCCCTTAATTTCCAATTCTTTGCCACCACAAAAAGAGCTGCTATAAACATTTTTGTATAAGGGAAGTCTTCACATGCTTAGGGTAGACAACCTCCTAACTAAGGCCGGTTGCCCTCAACCTGGTTTAGCCCATCTGCTGAGACAGTATTACTGCTCATGCTACAGCTTCTTGGAGCCACAGTGAGAGATGCATGACAGGCAGACACCAAAGTTAGATGAGTGGCCCTGAAAAGGGCTTGGCAAATCCTCACATCAGAGGTGCTAGTCCTTCCTGAATAACCCATATGTCCCTGGCATGTAATAGGCACTTAATAAATGCTGATAGACTGAACGACTCATCAAAATCCAATGACTACCTTGGATGGATTTTGATGTATTATTATCCCTACTTTCAGATGAGGAAAATCACTCTCAGAGAGATTTAAGTGACTTGCTCAAAGCTACACGTGTAGAGTCGGGCCATTTCCAAAGTCAGTCCCTCTTATCTCCACCCAGGACAAAGAACATGCAAAAGGTTCTGTGCTTTCTTCAGTGTGGGCTTCCCCTCTTTTTATACGGTCCCTAACTACTCCTCCCAAGCCTCTTCATCCGCCATCCCTGTCTTTCTCTAAGCTCTTCTACAGCATCTGCTCAACACAGTGGAAGTTTCCCTTTGCCTCCATCATCACATCAAGGGTACCAATGTGATTCCTGAAACAGACCATCACCATAATTACCCCAGGGCCCGCTAAGTGGCCCAGTGGATAGAGCTCCAGGCCTTGAGTCAGGAAGACGCATCTTTCTGAATTACAATTTGTCCTTAGATATTTCCTGTTACCCTAGGCAAATCACTTAGCCCCATTTGTCTTAGTTTCTTCAATTGTAAAATGAGCTAGAGAAGGAAATGGCAAACCACTCCAGTATCTTTGCCAAGAAAACCCAAAATGGGGTCATGAAGAATCACACACAACTAAAATGACTGAACAACAACCACAACAAATAACAAAACAAATGTGGGTTGAGAGAGTTTTCTCACCTGGAATTCTATATACTGAAGAAATCAGAGGTTGGACCAAAACAACAACAAAAACAAACCGTGATATGCAGAATGAAAGTCTAGTCTTTTCTTGCCCTGGTCAGATCATATAAGGGGTATTGTCTTCAGTTTGGGGCATGGCTGAAATTAATCAGCTACAACATTATATGTCCTAAATGTACATTTATATATATATATTATATTTATATAATATAATGTCCATTATATGTGCTAAACAGGATGTAAATTCATGAGGGCAGGTACTATTTTGCCTTTTGTATTTGTATCTCCATAATTAGTATAGCACTTGGCACCTAGTAAGTGCTTACTAAATGGTTTTTTTATTCTATTCATTCAAATCATCTAGAGAAATATGATCAGGATGGTGAAAATTAGGCATTTAGTAAATGTTTGTCAAATTGAATTATTGAATTGAATACTATGTTCCAGGAACTGTGCTAAATGCTAGGGATACAGTTAGGAAAAAGAAAGACAGTTCTTACACTCATAGAGGAATTTACAATTTAATGGGGGAGAGGGGTGGGAGGAAGAGACACCATACAAGAGGAGACTGGAAAGGGGGTAGGTAGGGTGGAGATAGGGAATGAGGTGGGAACACAGAATTGTTCCCAGGAGTTGGAACCAGGCAGAGTAGTAGATGCAAAGCAGGTATTGCTATTTGTTTAAGTTTTCTGTCACTGCACATTTGTGGGTGTTCATTTTAAAGTTATTTTCTGTGTCAGAAATAAATACCTGTCCCATATTTGATTTACATGGTACCTTGAATAACTTTCTACTTCAACCTTTGAATAGACTGAGGCAAACCTAAATGAGACAAAACTAAACTTTAAGTAATTTTTTCTTAAGAGTACTGAGATAGAGGTGTGGCATGTCAAAGAATGTGAGAAAAGGAGGCTAACACTTCTTTTAGGAGACCAAACTCCTCCCGACCAAACTCAGTCCACCAAGTGCTCATTTCCCAAACAAAGGTGTCCTTTTGTAGAGAGACTGCTGTATCCTGAGCCCAACAAAGAAGGAAACTGAGGCTCATAGGCATGATAGAACTGAGGATCAGAATGATCATAGAACTGGAGGTAGAAGGAACCCTGGAGCTACCTGATCATACCATTGTATGAAACAGCTAGATGGTGCAACAGAGGGAGCCAACATGGGACCTGGAGAAAGGAAGTTGTTATTGTTATTGTTGTAGTGGTGGTGGTTGTTATTCATACATATCCAACTCTTAGTGACTCCATGGACCATATTGTCCATGAGATTTTCTTGGCAAAGATATTAGAGTAGTTTGCTATTTCCTTCTCCAGCAGATCAAGGCAAACAGATGCTAAGTGTCTTACTCAAGGTCACATAGCTCTTAAGTATCTGAAGTCACATTTGAACTCATATCTTCCTGACTCCAGGTACAGCAGTCTACCCACTGAGCTATCTAGCTGCCTCCTGGAGCCAGGAAAACCTGAGTTCAAATCCAGCCTCAGACAACTTAATTTCTTTCTGCCTCACTTGCCTCCTCTATAAAATGAGAATAATAATAATACCTATCTCCAAGGGTTATTGTGAGGATCAAATGAGACAATATTTGTAAAGCCCTTAGCAAACTTTAAAGAATTATATGGGGATTCCCCAACTGATAAATGGTCAAAGGATATGAACAGGCAATTTTCAGAGAAAGAAATTAAAGATATCTATAAGCACATGAAGAATGCTCTAAATCACTATTGATTAGAGAAATGCAAATCAAAACAACTCTGAGGTACCACATCTCACCAATCAGATTGGCTAAGATGACAAAACAGGAAAATGACAAATGCTGGAGAAGATATGGGCAAATTGGAACACTAATGCATTGCTGGTGGAGTTGTGAACTGATCCAGTCTTTCTGGAGAGCAATCTGGAATTATGCCCAAAGGGCTATAAATAATTTCATATCCTTTGACCCAGCAATACCACTCCTAGGGTTATATCCCAAAGAGATCATAGAAGTGGGAGGAAGACCCATATGTACAAAAATGTTTATAGCAGCTCTTTTTGTGGTGGCAAAGAATTGGAAATTAAGGGGATGCCCATCAATTGGGGAATGGTTGAACAAGTTGTGGTATATGCATGTTATGGAATACTATTGTGCTATAAGAAATGAGGAGCAGATGGACTTCATATTTACCTGGAGAGGCTTATACGAACTGATGCTGAGTGAGACGAGTAGAACCAGGAGAAATTTGTACACAATTACAGACACAACTTATGTGTGACGACCAACTTTGATAGACTGGACTCTTCTCAGCAATGCCATGATATAAGTCAACCCCAAAAGACTCATGATGGAGAGAAATGCGTGCATCCAGAGAAAGAACTAGAAAGAACTGAGTTTACATCCAGATGGAAGCAAAATACCTGATCTTTTTCCTTTTCTTGTTTGATTTTATGTCCTTTTTACCATTTTTCATTCCATCTGATACAATCCATCTTTATAACCTGACTAATGTATAATGTGAAAGTATTTACAGATCCTATACTTGACTATAAGCCGTCATGGGGGTAGGGGAGGGAGGGGGACAAAATGGGAAACTCAAGGAATTGTGGAATTGAATCTTGTAAACTAAAAGTAAACAAATAAATTAATTTTTTAAAAAAAAGAATTATATGGGGGTGGCTAGGTGGCACAGTGAATAGAGCACCGGCCCTGGAGTTAGGAGGACCTGAGTTCAAATCCAGCCTCAGACTCTTAACACTTACTAACTGTGTGACTTGGACAAGTCACTTAAATCCAATTGCCCTGCTTTCCCCCCCTCCAAAAAAGAAAAAAAAAAGAATTATATGAATGCTGGCTTTTATTATTACTGATGAGAAAACTGAAACTCAGAGAGAAGTAACATCCAATTCACTTAGCAACTCAGTGCTATTTATTAAGCACCTACTATTTTCATTCTGGAGATGATTAGACAAAAACAAAATAGTTAGCAGCCCCAACAATCTTAACAGAGTAGATGAAGTTTGACGAAAGCATTTCTCTATAGCTCGTTGCACAGAGCTGGGCACAGAGAAGGAAACCCAGGCACCGTCTGCTCTTTGTTGTATGGATGGTTAAAGCATAACTTTGAAAACAGCATGAACAGAAAGCCTGTGCTTGGCGTGCTATAGAATTTTCAATACAAAAAGCCAACTGAGTTGAGGGTGAAAGAATGCAGGCAGCAGCCCAAACAGAAGACAAGGACACTGTGTGTACCTGAGGTGCTAGGTGAGTGACCTGAACCTGGCCAGGGGGAACAGGACTGACCTCTCATCCATTTTCCTGTGACTGGTGAAAGGTCATCCTTCCCCCAAGACACTTTTGGGAAAGGACTTTCAGGGAATGAGTCACTCACATCTACTCTGGGGGTTGGAGAAAATAAAAAAGTTGCCCAAGGTCATACAGACAGGAAGGGACAGAGCTCAGATTATCGGACTTAAATCCCAATGCTCTTTCCACTCTACCAAAAGCTACATCAAGCTCATTTAGGCTGACTTGTACCTGAGCCATGACCCTGACACGTGGTCATTAAGCCTTGCTCGAATGCCTCCTGTAATGGAGAGCTCAGGGCTACCCAGTGGAATGTAAGCTCCTTGAGGGCAGGGACAATTTAATTTTTTTTTGTATCCCCAAAACCAAGTACAGAGACCTGCTCGTTTTGTTGTTCAGTTGTGTGCTTCATGACCCCATTTGAGGTTTTCTTGGCAAAGATGCTGGAGTTGTTTGCTATTTCCTTCTTTAGCAAACTACACATGGTAGGTCTTAATACATGCTAGCTGGATTGACCCAGAGCATCTCACTGTACAGCTTTGAGTTTTTGAAACTTCTTCCTTATACTGCACTGAAAATGCTTCCCTAAACTCCCTACTCCTTCAAGGAATCATACTGCCCTACCCCTATACTATATCTTGTGCTCTCTTGCCTTTGTAGCTGGGCTTCAAGGGGATTATCCTCCCTTATCCACCCCTACTCCCCCATTCTCAAGCTGTCAATTCCACACAGGATTCCCAGGTGGAATGCAAAATAATAAATATAAATTGATAACTAACAGTTATTTAGCGACTATTCTATTCAATACTTCTCCCCTGTGTCCAGTCTCTTCTCTCTCAAGAAAGGGAAGGGAAAATCTTTTTTGCAGTGAAAATAAACAAGAAATCAAATCCACCTAAGAACTCCCAGCGTGGATGTGATGGATATAATCTAGTGCAAAGACCACTGGACTTGCAGTTAGAGAAAATGAGTTTAAATTCAGTCTCTACCATTCACTCTCATGGAACAAGTCATTTTATCTCTTTTGTTGTTGCTGTTATTGTTCAGTCATTTCCAGTCTTTGTGACCCCATTTGAGCTTTTCTTGGCAAAGATACTAGAGTGGTTTGCCATTTCCTTCTCCAGCTCATTTTCCAGGTAAGGAAGCTGAGGCAGACAGGGTGAAGTGACTTGCCCAGGGTCATATAACTAGTAAATGTCTGAGGCTAGATTTGAATTCAAGTCTTCCTGACTCTATACCTGGTGCCCTATCCACTACACCACCTCACTTCCCAGCTTTACCCCTTTAAGGCTCTGTAAAATGGGAGTATTGAACTAGAATGACTTCGAAGTTTCTTCTGCTACCTAACTCCTAGGTCAGAGGTTAGGCAGAATTTTGTTTGGTGAAGTCTGGATTCTGTCAAAGGGCTGCACTTGAGGACCTAGACGGCCCATGTGGCCTGGAGGCCACAGGTTCCCCAGCCCTGTCCTGAGTCAAAAAAAAAACAAAAAACAAAACTCCCTTGTTTTTCCAAGCTCCTGTAGTACTTATTGTACTCCCAAACAATCATCACTTAATATGCATTTGCTCATTCTCTGTACTACACAAATAAATAAGCTAAAGGAACATTGATTAAGGACTAATTCTGTGCCAGTCGTTGTGCTAAGTGCTTGGGATACAAAGAAAGGCCAACACTTTCCCTGTTGAATGAGGATGGGGACATTCTAAGGAGATAAGCAGTCTACTGAGATCAAATGAGATAACATTTATAAAAATGTGCTTGATACATAGTAGGTGGTATGTGTATGCTTACTACCTTCCCTTCTGATAGGGGAAGACAATATGCAGACAACCGTGTGTGTGTGTATGTGTGTGTGTGTATACAAGAAATATCCTTGGTAAACTGAGGTAATCTCAGAGGGTAGGCACTAGTGATGGGGGAATAGGGTAGGAGTGGGGAGACAGATACCAGAAAGGCTTCTTGCCGAAGGTAAGATTTGGGTTTAGGTACGAAGGAAGTTACAAAAGCCGGAAGATGGAAGTGAGAAAGAGAATGCCAGGAGTGTGAGACACTCAGCGAAACATCATGGAATCAGGACAGAGAATATTATGTTTGAGAAAGACAAGTCCAGTGTCATTAGATAGCAGAGTATGTGGAGAAGATGACAATGTAGGAAGGGGCCAGATTGTGAAGGGCTTTAAAAACCAGACAGAGGATTTTCGATTTGACCTGAGATAATTAACAAATCCTTATTAAGTGACTATTCTATTCAATACTTCTCCCCTAGGTCCAGTCTCTTCTCTCTCAAGGAAGGCAAGGGAAAACCATTTTTGCACTGAAAATAAACAAGAAATCCACCTAAGAACTCCCAACGTGGATGAGATGGATGTAATCTAGTAGAAAGAGCATTGGATTTGTAGTGAGAAAAACGAGTTTAAATTCAGTCTCTACCATTCACTATCTATTACATGGAACATGTCACTTTATTCCTTTTGTTTTTGATTTGATTTTATCCTCCCTTTTCTGCCCCACCCCTCATTCTCAAGGTGTTAATTCCACACAGAATTCCCAGGAAGAATGTATAATAATAAATATAAATTAGGTAATGGGGAGCTATGGGAATGTACTGAGTAGGGAAGTGACAATCAGACCTGCCCTTTAGGAAGATTGCTTCAAAAACCAAGAGTAAGGAGAGACTTGAGAAAGGCAGACCCATCAGCAGACTAATGCAATACCCTAGGCATGTATGAGGTGATGAGGGCCTGCACCAGGGTTCAAGCTGTCAGAGGAAAGAAGGGGAAAAAGATGAAAGATATTATGAAGGTAAAAAGTAGAGAACGGGTCAACAGATTGGATATGGAACATGAGGAGTGAGGAAAAAGGATTGGGAACTTGGGTAACTGGGAGGATGATAGTAGTCTAAGTAGTAACAGGGAGTTTAGAAGAGGGGAAGATATGGAGGGAGGAACAGAGTAAGACAATTAATTCTATTTTAGACATGTTGAGTTTAAGATGTCTACAGGAGATGCTCCAGTCAGTCAATCAAACATTTATTAAGTGCTTGCTATATGCTAGGCATTGTGCTAAGTACTAGAGACACAGGGAAAGAAAATAACAGTCCCTGTTCTCAAAGAGCTCACAGTCTAATGGTGGAGACAAATATATAATCAATTATGTGAAAATAGGGGCAGCTAAGAGGTACAGTACACAGTGTTCTGGGCCTGGAGTCAGGAAGACTCATCTTCCTGAGTTCAAATCTGGCCTCAGACATTTCCTTAGACAGTGTGATCCTGGGCAAGTCACTTAACCCTGTTTGCCTCAGTTTCCTCTTCTGTAAAATGAGCTGGAAAAGGAAATGGCAAAACAGTATCTTTGCCAAGACTACCTTAAATGGGGTCACAAAAAGTTGGACACAACTGAAAAACAGCTGAACAGTATGTGCAAATAAATTGTAAACAGAATAAAGAGGAAATAACCAAAATAAAGAGGGAAGGCACTAATCCTATTCAATATGTCCAATAGGTAACTAAAGATGTGAGAGTAGAGGTCAACAGAGAAGATAAATAGATATGAGAATCATCTGCATGAAGATAATAACTAAATGCATGGTAGTTGATAAAATCCCCTAGCAAGAGATTACATACAGAGAAGAGATGAAGGCCAAGGACACTGTTACTGGGAATGACTTGGCTGAATGTTCAGCAGAGGAGACTAAGAAGAAATAATCCATAGGAACATGTGGGGTGGAGATGTCTCTAAATTGGTGCATCTCACATTTCTTTGGAGTTCTGCTTTGCTCGTAGAGCTCAGCACCTTCTTTGATGCAGACACGCCATGCTGTGCAGTCTCCCCTGCTGTGCCAATGTCTCCCATGTCTCACAATCAATTCCAAAGCTCCTCAGAGAGGATGTTTTTCAGAGAATGAAGAAGATAGAGAGAGTAATAGCATGGACTAGGTTGAATGGAAGAGGATCAAGGGTACATTGGAGAGAGGTTTGCCTTGGCAAGGAGAAGGAGCATCTCTCCCTGTGGGATGGGGATGAAAGAGGAGATACTGAGGAAGACATCTGAGCAATGAAATGATAGCTGGAACTCTCAGAGAATGTCCTAAATGTTTTCAATTTAGTATGAGTCAAGGTTCCCAGCTGAGAAGATGAAGGGAAGAAGTGCTAAGGGAAGTTTGAGGAGGGAGGAAAAAGTTTGAAATATATGCTGAGATGAGTGCTGATAGTGAATCAAATCAGGGGGTGATAAAGGATTGTCTTGCTGCAGTGAGGTCCCAGTTGAGATTATATAACAAATTTGTAGTAGATCAAATCAACAGTTTCATGATTTTATTCAGCTCTGTTCAGTGGCACATAAATAGGAATGAAGGCAGCAGATGGTGGAAGTAATCCAAGGCTGGAACTTAGTAAGACATGAATATAGGATGGAGGTGGGGGAGGGGGGATGGAAAGGGACTCAAGTGTAGAGGATAGTGTAGATATGAACAGGTTCAACAAGGGATCACAATAGAAATAAGAGAAGAGTGTACAGGAGTGTACAGGAGTGATGGCCTGGGACAGAACTGATGGTAGGATTCTAAACCGCTGTGTGAATGGAGAAGAGGATCAGGGTCCATAAGGCAGAAGGAAAGCTAGCATGATAAAGTTTAGAAAGGGGAATTTCAGAGTTGATGAACATTAAAGTAGAACATTTGTTAATATGATCATCCATGCGTAGCTATGGTTGAATAGAGGAGTAGGTAGAACTGGGAAATTAAGATGTTTGAGGAAGTAGCAATATGTATGCTGAAGTCCCCTAGATGGCAAGTGCTGGTGTGATCCTAGCATCGCATTCATTGAAGAAGGAAATAAAGTATCCTGGGGGTTAATAGATAACAGATACCAGAGTCTTGATCGGGTTTTAAATATGGATTGGACGGCTCCAATTCATGTAAAAGGTGACTCTGAACAAACTTTGGAGCTATAGAACCCACAAAATGACACAGAGAAGCTAACCTCCTGCTGAGGAAAGCCTGGCAGGCCAGCAGGAAGTAGCCAGCACAGTGCTCTGGGAGCTGACCCCAGCCCTGCATATTGAGAGGTTTTAGCCTCAGGGCAGGCCTGCCCAGCCGCCTGCTGGAAGGACTTCAGATCACCAGCAGCTGTGGTGGTTTCCAGAATTATTAACCTACAAGTGCTAAGGACAAAGTGAGAGGTCAGTGCAGTGTGGACTTTGGGATCCAGTAGTTCAGGAGTGCAGTTGACCTTTGTCCCTGGGGCGAGAAGCCTCTGAGGTGCCATGGCTGTGTAGCTGCGCCACGTGGCAGCTTCAGCTCCTGGCCTGCAGATTGTAGGGAGACCAAGCAAACAGTCTGAGGAGTAATTGCTCTTGCTTTAACCTGCTTGGATCTGGATTACGGTCTAGGGTGGAGGTCCTGGGGTATGTGACCAGCTTGCCACAGTGTGTGGAGGCTTCAGAGAGGGCACCCAACTAATACCTTTGGCAGCTGAGAAAACCCCAGCGTCTGGGTCAAATTTCCCCTGTCTGGTTGCAGAGTCCTACTGTGGCAAAAAGCCCAAAAGTCAAGTAATTGAGTGGCAACATGAGCAGGCAAAGGAAACAAAATAAACAGGGCAACCCAACTTTATACTCCTATTTTGGGGACAAAAAGGATCAAAGCATGGAACAGGAGGAAGACAGTGAAGTCAGAACTCCTGCACCAAAAGCTTCCAAGAAAAATATGAGCTGGTTACAGGCCATAGAGGACCTTAAGAAGAATTTTGAAAACCAAATAAGAGAAGTGGAGAAAAAATTGGGAAGAGAAATGAGAATGATGCAAGAAAATTATGAAATGAGAGTCAACAGCCTGACTGAAGAAAATCACACCTTAAAAAATAGACTAACTCAAATGGCAAAAGAGGCTCAAAAAGGCAATGAGGAGAAGAATGCCTTAAAAACCCGAATTAACCAGATGGAAAAAGAATCTCAAAAGCTCACTGAAGAGAATCATTCCTTCAGAATTAGATTGGAGCAAATGGAAGCTAGTGACTTTATGAGAAATCAAGATACTATTAAACAGATCCAAACAAATGAAAAAATAGAAGACAATGTGAAACATCTCATTGGGAAAACCACTGACCTGGAAAATAGATCCAGAAGAGATAATTTAAAAATTATTGGACTAACTGAAGGCCATGATCGAAAAAAGAACCTAGAAATCATCCTTCAAGAAATTCTCAAGGAAAATTGCCCTGACATTTTACAACCAGAGAGCAAATTAGAAGTTGAAAGAATCCATTGATCACCTCCTGAAAAAGATCCCAAAAAGAAAAACTCTTAGGAATATTATAACCAGGTTCCGGAATTCCCAGATCAAGGAGAAAATATTACAAGCAGCCAAGAAGAAACAATTTGAATGTTGTGGAAACACAATCAGGATAACACAGGATCTGGCAGCTTCTACACTGAGGGATCGAAGGGCTTGGAATGTGATATTCTGGAGGGCAAAGGAGCTGGGATTAAAACCAAGAATAACCTACTCAGCAAAAAAAATCATGTTTCAGGGGAAAATATGATAATTCAGTGGAATAGAGGACTTTCAAGTATTCTTGATGAAAAAACCAGAGTTGAATAGAAAATTTGACATTCAGATACAAGAAGCAAGAGAAGCATGAGAAGGCAAACAGGGAAAAGAAATCATAAGGAACTTATCAAAGTTGAACTATTTGCATCCCTACAAGGAAAAATGATAATTGTAACTGATGAAACTTTTCTCAGTATGAGAATAGTTGAAGGGAATAGAAATGTGTGTGTGTGTGTGTATATATATATACACACACACACATATATATGTATGTATACATACATACATATATATTTCTATATAGGAGGGTATATGGGTGTGTGAATACATATGTGAATGTGTGTATATATGTGTACAGGTGTACATAGATAGAGGGCACAGGACCAATTTAATAGGAAGGGATAATACTTAAACGGTGATATTAAGAGGTAAGAGAGGAATATAATGAAAGGAGATGGGGAGAGACAGAATGGGGTAAACTATCTCATATAGAAGAGGCAAGGAAAAATGGTTACAATGGAGGGGAAGAACAGGAAGGCAAAAGGGAATGGGTCAACCTTATTCTCATTCAATTTGGCTCAGGGAGGGAATGAAATACACACTAAATAGGGTATCTCACCCTACAGGAGAGTAGGGGGGAAGGGGATGAGAGGGGGGATGATGGAAGGGAGGACAGGCGGGGGGGAGGGAAGTTGGAAGCACCAACTTTTGAAAAGGGACAGGATCAAAGTAGAGAATAGAACAAGTGTGATGTGGGATAGGAGGGAAGAAAATACAGTCAGTGTTTTACAATATATCCACTATCAAAATGTTTTGCATAGCTACACATGTACAACCTATACTGAATTGCTTATCTTCCCAGTAAGTGTGGGTGACAAGGGAGGAAGGGAATGAATATGGAATTCAAAGCTTTAAAATCAAATGTTTAAATATATGTATGTGTGTATATATATATATATATATATATATATATATATACCATTATTAATATTATTTTACATGTAACTGGGAAATAAGATATACAGGCACTGGGGCATAGAGATCTGCCATGCTGTACCAGAAAGTAGGAGGAGGTATGGGAGAAGATATAGGAGAGAGCAGACTAGAGGAGGGGAAACCTAGTAGGATCGCTATTTTGGGGTGGTGGGTAGGGGAAAAATGGGGAGAAAATTTGTAACTCAAAATCTTTCGGAAATGAATGATGCAAACTAAAAGTTAATAAAGCATTTGATAAAAAATAAATAAAATAAATATGGATTGAATGAATTTCAAAGGAAGAGAAGTTACTGATGATAGGTAGAAGGAGAGCTTGGAATTAGAAATAGAGAGTAAGGAGTACTTTACTTCCACTTTCCTTCCAGTAGTACCTTCCACTATGACCAGTGAGTTGTGAAGTATGAATGAAAGTGTAACGAGTGGTGGAAATATTGGACTAGGATGCCAATCATCAGGAAGAATGGAGTCTCTGTGAGAGTTAAAAAATGAAAGGAATGAGAAATAAGAGGTTCAAATGAAAGGACATCAGTTAACTATGGAGCAAGCATTGCAAGGGGCACAATTGAAGAGGCAGGTAGATCTGGAGTGGAATATTGTGGGAGGAGTGACATGGATGAGAATAAATGAACAGGCAGTGGAAGAAAGGGAATAGGGATGATATAGTGACATTCTGGGGTATAGAACCCCTGATATCAGAAAATTACGATGGGACAGCTAGGTGGTGCAATGAATAGAGGAGTTAGGAGGACCTGAGTTCAAATCCAGACTCAGACACTTAACACTTACTAGCTATGTGGCCTTGGGCAAGGCTCACTTAGCCCCAATTGCCTTGCCTTCCCCCTCCAAAAAGACAAAAAAAAAATTAAGTTAAAAAAAAAAGATTATGATCAGACAGGAATCTGCTAAGCACTGGCAGATTTCCAGTGGCTAAAGACAATCCACTGAGGGAGGGAGGTGATTAGGGCCTTTACTCTGATGTCCAACCTTGGGGTAGGTGGACATGTTGAGTCCTGTAAAGCTCTGGAAATCCAACTCCTAGCAGACTGGAACAGGTAAAGGTACAGCCTGGGAAAGTCCAATCAGGAAGCAAGAGCTGGCAATTTGATCTGGGTCTGATATGGAAACTGCCTCCAGAGAATTGGAGAAGACCCTGGAACAAAGACAGACGCCAAAGGCCTGGATCTGGGGTTCACAAATGCTCTCTGGAAAGATTCAGGAGGGAGAAGGCCACAAGCAGGTGGGTCACGTGGATCTGGGACTCATGAAGGATTCCCTGGGAAACTCTATCCCAGCAAAGGATGATGGACCCAAAATGCTGAATGAAACATAGATGTTTGAACATAGAGGATGCAGGAGTTTGTCTTCCTTGACTAAACATACTTGTTAAGAGGGTTCGGTTTTTATTTCTTTCTTTCCTTTCATTTATCATATTTGGAAAAGAGGGTAGTGGGAGGGAAAGAAAACTAAATTTTGCTCATTGAAAAAAACTAATTAGGGTCAGCTAGGCCGCCCAGTGAATAGAGCACTGGCCCTGGAGTCAGGAAGACCTGAGTTCAAATCTGACCTCAGACACTTAACACTTATTAGCCGTTTGACCTTGGGCACTTAACCCCAACTGCCCTGCCTTTCCCCCTCCAAAAAAAGCAAAAAACAAACAAAATTAATTTTAAAAGACTGATGCTAAGATTAAATGGGATGGCTTCAGGAAAGACAGAAGATAGCACAGTCTTTCTTCTCTCTATTTACCAAACAGAATGCACCTCTGGCTCCTCAACCCCTACCTAATCTCTCCCTGTTTTTCCAAGTCTGAATTTATTCTAGAAAACTTTTATTGATCAAAGCAAGTGATATCTGGATGCAAATAAATAATGGGGTCACTTCTCCCCTTCTCTGAACGTCAGCCCATTGTTTGCAAATTGCACAAGGTAGTTGCTTGGCTTAGTGATAAATGAGGCAGAATCCTAGATTTGTGCTGCCAATCCAGTGACTATGATGCCTTTCTAGCACTATATAACAATTACACAACAACTGTTCCTGATTTAAGTTTGAATTTTTAAGATCTCAACCTATGATTTCACAAATATATAGGGAAAATCCTGGTGTAGAAACACCTTCTACCAATGTCGATCTACAAACTTCTAGTCTTAAAGTTGCTTAACAGCTAATATGTGTCAGAGGCAGGATTTGAACCCAGGTTTCCCTGACTCCAAGGGAATCCCTCTATCCATAAAGACACATTGCTCATCATTAATATTGATAACTAACTTTAATAATATACTAATTAGTCTAATAAAAGATACTATTACAACAGTGGTTCTCTGTCCTCCTACTGCCCAAAGGTTAGAAGTCCTACATTTCACCCCTTCTCCCGGGTTCTCCTATACCATAATGGGCTGAAGTGTCTCTCTCTTCTCTGACACTGGCTAAGTCCCCACCCCCATGATGTTCTCCCAGTTTTAGGGGGTCGAAGGAACCCAGTTTTATTTAACTACTTAGTAGTCAGATTAGCATTTACAAAAGAATATTGACTTCAAAGGTATATCAAGGGTAAATATATAAATATTTCCCCCAACACCTTGGGGGCATAATTCCTCCCTATACTGTCTCAGTTTCTGGGAAGAGGAAAGGGATTAGATTCAGAGTTTAACTTGGTTCCTAGGTAGTATTGGTCCCACCAAATTCAAGTCCAAAGCTTGTTCCATGGACTTGTGTCCTAGGATCCTGGCTTCTTAGGACTTTGCTGATGGTCTGGCTTCAACATCTGGTTTGGAATCCTGGGCTCCAAGACTCCCATGGCTTGAGCTATTAGGTTGGGAACTCTATTCTCTTCCCCAAGGACTGAAAAGGACAAATGAAGCAGAGCAAAACTCTGAGCCCATTTCTTGGGACCACATAGCCTCAGGAGGGAGAGGGCAATATCAGCTTAAAGACAGCTTGGCAAGAGAGCCAATTAAGCAAAATCATTCCAACAGCATTTAAGAATGAAAATAAATGGGGTGGCTAGGTGGCACAGTGAATAGAGCACCTGCCCTGGAATCAGGATGACCTGAGTTCAAATCCGGCCTCAGAAAATTGACACACTTACTAGCTGTGTGACTTTGGGCAAGTCACTTAACCCCAATTGCCCTTAAAAAAAAAAAAAAAGAATGAAAATAAATGAAAGAGCACAACAAATAGAAGAAAAATGAAAAAGATCTACAAAAAGTACTGTAATGACCTGACAATCCTTCCTCTGATTATTACACAGTGATACCTCTGTGCATGAAGGACTCTTTCACCCCACACTAGTACCAGAAAGGAAAGAGATCTCTTTCCAGAAACCAGAAATCTCCATCACAGTGATTTTAAAGACATAAACAGTTTCCAATATGCAGTCAATTTGCTGCTCCCAACCCGGTGGTAAGCCAACACAAAATGTTCACGCATGTGCTATTCCTCTTGTCTCCCAGAAGCAGACCCTTGGTGGCTCCTACATGTTCATTATGCCTCCTAACATGGATCTGGGCATGCGGCATACCTCATTACACTATATTTAACAGGCAGGAAAAGATTTACTATTTATGTGGGACTTATCCTGGACCAACATAACTGTCAGACCAGCAGTCTGTCAGGACAAAGATTAGAATGAATAAAAAGCAAGAAGAAAAAATGAGAAATAGTATATGACACAATTGAAACAATTCAATATTGAGTTGTCTAAATAAGTAATCAGTAATAATAAATGGGAACTAGACATCAGAAATATCAACAAATATAGCAATTTTATAAAGAACTTTCATTATCATAAATCTATTGCCATAACAAGTAGATCAAAAGAGCACAGGAAGAGCTTTAGTCAACATTTTATTTACCAAGTAAAGATGGTGACCAAAGGCAACACTGGTTTAAAAAACAAACTTATTTGCAATGTTTTACAAAGGAAAAAGAATGATTATGAGCAACAGCATGTCATAAAGCAAAAAAGAATAGTGGAGAACCCAACCAGCTTAAAGAAAACTAGACAAGAGAACCCACTAAGCAAAGTCATCCCAAGGGCATTTAAGGATTAAAAAAGGGAAGGGTCCCAACAAATACAAAAAAGAAAAGAAAAAAGATCTGCAAAAATTATGATAGCAAACTTTTTACCATCAAGGACAGTGGAACTACCACATGTGGACCTAACATTATAGTAGTGAAGAGACTCTTAGGGGAGGAAGTTTAGAGCGTTGTTTCCCCAACTCATTTTTTCTCATATGTCCTGTGGTTTTTATTATATAATTTGGCATAGTGTGATGCTTTTGGGGAACACATGTTTAGAGAAAACATGTATATTTATATACATATATACATTTATCTATGCATATAAATATGACTATATAAAAGTATGCATATATACATATATGGAAACATATACATATGTATATGTGCATATATATGAGAGATATGGGCAGCTAGATGGCACAGTGGATAGAGTGCCAGGACTAAAGTCAGGAAGACTCATCTTCTTGAGTTCTAATTTAGACACAGACACTTATAGCTATGTGACCCTTAGCAAGTCACTTAACCCTGTTTACCTCAGTTTCCTGTAAAATGAGCTAGAGAAGGAAATGGCAAACTGTTCCCAGTATCTTTGACAAGAAAACCCCCAAATGGAAAACCCCCAAACTGCCAAAGAGTCAGACATGATGGAAAAATTACTAACAACAACATATATGAGATATTTATGTCATTAAATGAATATATGTGTATATATATACACACCCACACACACACACACACACACACATATATATATATATATATATATATATACATATTGTATGTATGTATGTGGGTTTTGTTTTTCATTTCCAACAATGAGGTTAATGGACTTTGGGGTTGGGGTTACATGTGCTCATTAGTGGAAATGAATGCCCTGCCCTGTGTGAGGAGTGAGACTGGAATTGGTGAGAGCATAAAGAAGAGAATTTCGAGTTCTTTTCAAGTTCCAAGTGGCTTTGGCCCTGCAATTGCTTTGGACAATTCTGGCTTCAAGCTTTGAGAAGAAGATGGAAGAAGCAAATCTGACCTCAGGTTCCTGAAGGAAGAGACTCTGGGAAGACAGGAAAGACAGTGCAGTTTCCACCATACCCCTATCCCCAGCATGCTACACTAGAGACTTCAAGGAGTTTCCCCTTGAGTGAGACCCAGGACCTTCTCTCTTGGTTGAGTCAAGTTATCTTGCTCCCAGTAGGAGTGCTCCTTTACTTCAATTGTCTGTATATATTTTTCTATGTATATCTTCTGTGATTTCTGTTTTGCTACCAGTTTGGATAAGTGAGCTTCATTGCTATTCACTATGTGTGCTAATTGTGAAACTGGTATCTGGGGTGGAGGTAAGGGAGTCAAGCCTGGATATAAAGCTTGGGATCCTGCTTCCCCCCAGTAATGAAAATAGTAAACAAAAGTTATCTTAACCCTGAAAATGAGACTCCCTAGACTAATAATATTTTAAGTAGTATATAGATATAATTCTAGCCCTCTCTAAGGAGAGGAGAATGGCCAACCTTAGGGCCCCCATCTCCTGCTTCCTTTCCTGGCAGGAAAAAAATATCTCCCTTGGAGAAAGGAAGGGGAGTGGGGAGAAAAGGCTAGGGAAATCTATTCTGCCTCCCTTTGAGTCACACATCAATGCCCCACATGTATGTATTCATATACACACCGAAAGAAAATACAGATAGACAAAAAATTGGGCCTGGAATTGAACAACAGAAGAAGATTGCCTTGCGGAAAAATTGCAAAGCTCCTTTAATGACCCCCAGCTTCACATGAAAGGAAACAGGCCATCTTTTTAATACCAACAGTCTCCAGTGTTGCTATTGGACGTAAGGCAAGGAATGTAATAGTCTCTGAAGAATTAAAAATTAATATTACACAGAGGGCAATGGAGAGGCATATGATAGATGCTCTAAGCAGTCTGTAACATAGAACCAAACCAACCAACCAATATAAACCAACATATAACCAATATAACTTTGAAGACAAGGGATAAGAATGGTCATCAAGGAAATATATGATAGGAAGAGAAGATGACTTGGTCATGTAGCAAGGGAGAGGAATGAGAAGGGGACAGCTGGAGCGTTCCACTGGTATTATGTATCATGAGTGTTTAATGCAATGTCAGGAGGAAGGAAGAAAAAGCCTCCAGTATGTTAGATGGACCTCTTGTGGTGAATCTAAGGGAGGACATGGAGGAATCATATAAGCTAAGCAGACATGGATGATTTGGGACCTGCATCGTTGGAAGAAGGTTCCTAATCCATGAGATCATGGATCCATTTGAGTATTCAAAGTAATATAACCTTCTCAGTTACAGTCTTCTCTAATGCCTCATCTTGGTGTGGAGGTTGTCTGTAATGTTCTATTCACCAGCTCAATTTTAAAAAGCAAACTTTCAAAAAAAATTTGCATTTCTATTTATCCTTTTGGGACACCTGCAACCATTGTGGCACCTTCCCTGGTACCTTTGGGTCATGTGACTTTAGTGCTGCCATACACAACCCTACAAAAGGACAGGCAGCTTGCTTGTCAATGTATTTGTCAATGTATTCATTAGCTTGTAATATGTAGTATGCTTGTCAATGTATTAATTAGCCATTTAGGGAGAATACCTACAGTAGCCACCAGATAGTGCACTAATTGAGCACTATGTCTCACTAGAGTCTTTCTGGCGCATGAAACAAACTTGGGCGAGTCATTTAACCTCTATGTGTCCCAGGCAACCCTCCAAAACTATAAAATGCAAGGCAAGTGCTGATCTGTATAGGTAGAGGGCGTTTCCTCAGCAGGAGTGGCAAAGTGGGAAATGTCTGCACTACCCCTACCCAAAGTTCACAGAGGTGGTATTGTTTGTCCTTCATCCTTGAAGAGGACCGTGATATCTGTCACAAAAGGGACGAAAGGAAGAAGTGTGTGTTGAGAACTTTGTCCCTGGATCATGAACTGAAATAGAGAGAAGAACAGAGAGAAAGCCGAATGCCAGGATAGCAGCGATTCCTCGCCATCACCTACCTGGAGATCAGCAAGTCCAGCTCTTCAAGGAAGCAGAAGAAAAAAGAGCAGGCAGGGGCCAAACCTGGAAGCTGTAAGATATACATACATACATACATACATACATACATACATACTGTCTATTTGTGTGTATATATGTGTATATTTGTATGTATATATAAATGACTCTATCATTTTCTTCCCCAGAGCATTCTCAACATGGTACAACTTCCCTGTCCTCAAGATCCTCTTACATTTTCATTTTCCAGTGTCAAACATTCTTTTTATCTGCTTCCTTGTGAAAACTAAAGTCCCTGTAAGTTCCCTTGAAAGATGAAGTAGTGAAAGAGAAGCACTAATTATATATCAAAGCTCAATTTAAATGCCACCTGCTCCTAGAAACCTTCTTTGATTACCTAGATTCCCTTCCCTCCCTAATAATGACTTTTCTCCTCAGGCCTCTGTAACAGCACACACCCTAGTATACCCAGGATGGCTGTTAGCACAGGTTCTTTGATCTGCTTTACTAAAGGAAAGCAACTTTAAAGGGGTCAATTTAATTAAGCACACATATATATATAGAGAGAAATATAGATATAAATAACATATATAGATAACACACATATGTTTTTATATATAACATATATAAAATATACATGTTATTTATATTTAGATAGATAGATAGATAGATAGATAGATAGATAGATAATTTCACTTAGTTCAGGGGAAAAAGTCAGCACCCTGAACTTCAGAAAATACGAACAACAGACAAAAAATAAGCAGACAAGAAATAGACAGAGAAAATAACACAATTCAATAGATGAACAGACAGGGCTTCTACCTGTCTGACCATTACATACATACATACTTAGTTACTACACAGAGAAGCATCAACATCTGGACTTTCAAATTCAGGAGGCTCCTTAACAACTACCCAGAGTCTCATCTGGCCAATCACACAACTCTTCCCATAAGTGAGCCCCAAAGCAAAACCTCACCTCAGAGTATGTGTATATATATATATATACACCCTTCTTCAGGGTCAGAGGGCATCACAACCTTTTCGAAGCACTACCTAATTACAAAGTAACAAAAGGTGTGGGCCTTCCTGAAAAATAAATCTCCCCCTGAACTGAGCCCCTTCTGTTGGGTTCCACTTGAGGCCCATTAAGGGACAGAAAAGATCTTCAAATTCCCTAGGCCTATTAAGGGGCAGGGAAGATCTTAGAATTCCTTTACCATTACAACCTCACCTAGCACTTGGTTCTGTACCCTTCTAATGCCTTTATGGGAGAGTATACTGCATTTCATGTATAATCTCCCCGCCCCACCTCCCCTTCCCCCCCCTCGCATAATCTTCACACCCTGGTTTTTCCAGTCCAAAATTTGGTTTGTAACCTTTCATCGCATGGCATAATTCCGTTCATCATACTGCTTAAAAGGTAAACAGAGTTGGGGCAGCTAGATGGCGCCGTGAATAGAGCACCGGCCCTGGAGTCAGGAGGATCTGAGTTCAAATACGGACTCAGACACTTAACACAAAACTAGCCGTGTGATCTTGGGCAAGTCACTTAACCCCAACTGCTCTCCAAAAAAGGTAACAAAGTAACAATGTATTCAACAGTGGCACACGGATGTGCATTGTGAGCCTAGAACTCGCAGCACATGCACATTGTTCGTATTGAAGTTTAATATATATTCACGAGTACTCCATGCATCCTCATCTTGCACTACAGACACTTTGGTAATAAATGATTTTTAAATAATACTGGCAAAATTTTTTTAAAGTTTCATATAATGTTCACACCCCACTTTTTTGTAATAATTTGGTATGAAATGAGCATGATTATGTAGTGAAATATTTTAAGGATCTGTGTCTATGAGACTATATGTTCCATAAGAGAAGGGAAGTATTTTATCTAAATTTTGTATTCTTCCTAGAACCTAGCATGTTCTGCATAGAGTAGACACTTAACTAGTGTTTTCTGAATAACAAATACCGGGGCTCGTGATTAAGATCACCACATGAAAGGTTCTAGGCAGATCTAACTCTCCGGAGGAATATTCATTAAAAATGTATCTATCAGCAAGTGAATAGCATTTATTAAGCACCTAGTGTGAGCCAATGGTGATACAAAGGACAAAACAATTTTTACTTACAAGGAGTTTACATTCTAATGAGGAAAATGATAAGCATTTATCTATGTATATACAGAATAAACATAAATAAAAATAAAAACAAAGTGGTTAATTATGAGTGATAATCATAAAATACCATATTTTTGACCAAAGTCTGAATTAATCAAACAGACTGCTTTGTTTTGCTTTAAAAATACCTTTTTCTATGTCAGTAACTCCAGAGACCAGATAAGGCTGGAAGTGGGATTTCCCCTCATCTTGGGACATACTCCATATGGGAGGAATACAGAGACATCCTGAGACCATAAATTCCAAATGGACCCTGCTCCATCTTGTCAATTTGTATTTACAACCAAGAAACTGCCTTTCTCATGATATGGATAGTAAACATATGGAGATCATAAAATTGTGTGATACAACCACCCTGAATTGGGATGGTTCTAAAAGCTTTCTCATTCTTTTGTTCAGCAGTTAGAACTTCTCACTTCTTGCACATATAAGTTCACTAGTTTTAAGGAAATAATATGAAATATATCACTGTTTGTCTCCTTTAACCAAACTTTTAAAGGTTAACATGAGATAGTTTGAGTAAGAGGACACTAGCAGTTGGGGGATCAAGAAAATCTTTATGTAGAAAGTAGCACCAAATGAAATTCTATAGCCAAAGAAAAATACTACTTAGCTGCTCTGCCCCATAAGAGAAACAATGCTTCCAGGGATTGAGGTCTCTGGGGAGGAGGTGGAAGAAAGGAGAGGGGGAGAGTGGCCAAGGACAATACATTTAAAGGTTTTAGGATCCTTAGAAGGTCAGTCTAAAGTCAATGCCACCTGCAGTGGGGCTGCTCCAAGGACCAAGGCCTAGGATGGAATGCTGAAATCCCAGACCTGGAACAGATGTCTACATAGGGAAATAGTGTGGCCAGAAACCAAGGCTCCAATGATGTTCTAAAGCACTGCGCTAAAACCAGTATGATCTAAGTGGAGTCATTCCAGCTTCAGGTACCAAGGCCTGTAGCCCCAGATCTCTAGGGAAACTGACAAACCCAGGATAGCCCATTAGGGAAACTCCAGAAGAAAACAGGAAGCTATAGATTTCAGGCAATGTATAGAGCTCTTGGGGCGGCTAGGTGACACAGTGAATAGAGCACCAGCCCTGGAGTCAGAAGGACCTGACTTCAGACCCAGCCTCAGACACTTGACATGCTTACTAGTCATGTGACTTTGGGCAAGTCACTTAACCCCAATTGCCCTCCAAAAAGCAAAAAAAAAAAAAAAAAGTATAATTCTCTTCGCCCAGGCCAGTGCTATGGTAGAAGGCAGAAACTGAAGCCAAGGAACTTCCTCTACTGTAGAGGAAGGAGAACCTAGCCCCAGTATAACATGATCCCATTCAAAGAATGCAGTGGGGATAATACCTGGCCTAGTCACCCCTCCAACATATCCTAATTCAAGAACTAAAACTGTAGAAAAGAATAAATGGGGGAGGAAGGGGGAAGGAAACCCCACCTTTTTACTACAATGAAGAAATACTATACGTTAAAAGAATTTCAATAAGCTATTAACAGAAAGTATACATAAAGCAAAGATTCTAGTTCTAGTAAACCTTTACTTGAGGAAGTAAAGACATTGAGGAAAGAGAAAAAGAACTTGCACCTACAAGAATATTTACAACAGTTCTTTTTATAGTGGAAAAAAATTGGAAAGTAAGGGGATGTTGAATAACTACAGAATGGCAAATGAATTATGGTATATGAATGTAATAGGATACTATTGAGTCATAAGAAATTACCAATCAATGAATTGATAAACATTTATTAAGTGCCTACTCTCTCCAAATCTTGGAGACCAAGAAATAAATCTTCTCCCATCTCCTCAGTACCCATCTGCAAAGCTCATTCAATAAAACTTGTCAATCTATCAAAAATTTTAAATGATAACTTCAGTAAAGTAGCAGGATATAAAATTAAGCTACACAAATCATCAGTCTTTCTATATATTAATAAAACCAAGAAGAGACTGAAAGAGAAATTCCATTCAAAATAACTATGGAATGCATAAAATATTTGGGAATCTACCTACCAAAGCATACACAGGAACTATAAGAATACAACTATGAAACCCTCTATAAAATAATAAAGACCTAAAATAATTAGATATTAATCTCATGATTGAGTTATAATCAATGCAAAAAAAGACAACGTTACCTTCAATTAATTTACTTTTTTCCAAGGGCTGTTTTATAGAACTAATCCATAAACAACAAAACCCAGAATTCATCTGTAAGAACAAAAGATCACAAATCTCAAGGGAAATAATGAAAAAGAGTTGGAAAGGAAGGGAACCCAATAGTACCAGATCTTGACAAAGATAATTTTAATTAGCCACTATTTTGCTCCAATTTGTATTAATTAGTCTAGTGTGATTCCATAGGGGTAAATGATTATTAGTATTATACTTATCTAGTAATAGTAATTTAGTCAGTCTAGTCATCTAATATTAATATAGGAATTAAATACATTAATACATATTTTATCTATATTATAGAAAGGGATAATTAGATGAGATAGATTCTTTCTTATAATAGGCCCCAAATTTTAAAGTGCAAGATAACGCTCACTGGTTGTTATAAAGTTCACTTGCCTAACTACAAGAGTGATGATTGGAGGACGCCACCCTTTTGGGTGATGGGTGCATGATCAAGCCCATTGTGGATTTGATGTCTTGATGTGATATGGAAAGTCTCCTAACTTTTTTACCTCCAGACCATCCTCTCTTGTCTAATCTGAGGAAACCATTTTATGACCACTTAGCAGAGACGACCCTTACCTCGCCCATGCTGTGACCACCCATACTAGTATATCATTTCTGGCCCTCCTGGAGGGTCAAAATCAAGCTCTATCAACCAATGAGACTCAGTATTTTATTTTGCCTCTTCTGTGTGTCTGGGTATGAAGTACTATAAAAGTAAGTCCATAGGAAAAGGGGGTATCTCAGATCGTAAGAAAGAACTGAGGTCCCATTCATTGATAGGGTCTGGTCCCTTTAATAAATGGTTTATTGGTTCAGAGCTCTGTCTCAGTTTCTTTTATTGCAGTATTGGACAATTTTGGACCCCACGATTTCAAATTACAGCATACAAGTAATCATCAAGATAATTTTGTATTGATTTAAAAAGTGAAAAGTTTATCAGTGGAAGAAATTAGGTATATGACATACAGAAACAAATGAACATAGTTACATAGCATTTAATAAACCCAAGCAACTAGATATGGAGAGTCCTTACTGTTGTAAGGATTCACTGAAAGAATTGCAAGGGATTTAACAAATACTAGTGGAAAACCTAGAAAGTTGTCTGTTAGAATCAGATTCAAACCAACATCTCACTCAAGACCTTGTGATAGAACAATATCCACTATGGTTCTCCTCTACCACTTCCTAATATGAATTAAGCTAGATTTTTCCTAAAATTGTCCCAAGGAGAAGGGCAAGCTCAAGTTATACTCCTTTTGATGCCGCCTCCTGGTTGACCCCTGGCTATGCTAACATGGTTTCCTGGACACCTAAGAGCGTAGAAAAGTCCATGCAAATGGGTTCTGTGCCCTTTAGACTTGGTTGATGCCCCAAGACCACTTAACCACTGTACCCTATCCTACTGACCAGATATGTTTCTATATGGAGACAAAGGGGGTAGAAGTGTGTCACAACTACCCAGGCTAAGTGCTGTTGTGTCTTTGTTGAATAGCCTATCTATGTTAAGGCTAAGTCAACCTCCTTTGAACTATTCAATGATTTATAAGTGCCTCATGGTCCTAGCATTGAACCTGAACTAATAGGGTCCTGGCCTGAGTCAGGCAAGCCCCTAAAATGTCTTACACAAGATATTTAAGGGACTGATTCCAATTTATAAAAATAAGAGGTATTCCCAATTTGATAAATATTCAAATAATATGAACAGACAACTCTCAAAGGAAGAAATCTGAACTATCAATAGGCATATTTTTCAATGCTTCAAATCATTAGTAAAAATGCAAATGAACAACTCTGAGGTTCTACCCCATACCTATCATTAGCAAAGATGACAGAGAAGGGAAATGACAATTGTTGGAGGGCCTGTGGAAAGACAGATATACTATTGGTAGAGCTATAAAGTGGTACAGTCATAATGGAAAGCAATTTGGAACTATGCCTCAAAAGTCACTAAATAATATATATTTTTTGGGCTACTAATATTACTATTAGCTGTGTACCTCAAGGAAATCAATCAAGGACAGACATAAAGGACCCATGTGTCAAAACATTTCTAAAAACACTTTGTGTAGAGAGATGAGGAGAAAATTTGGAACTCAAAATCTTGTGGAAATGAATGTTGAAAACTAAAAATTAATCACACAGGAAAAAACACTGTGTGTAGAGGTAAAGTAATGAAAACAAATAAGTGTTTATCAATTAGAAAATGATTGAACCAAGTTATGGTATATGAATATACTGGAATTTTGTTGTACCATAAGAAATCAGGACTATAGGGGTGGCTAGGTGGCGCAGTGAATAGAGCACCGGCCCTGGAGTCAGGAGGATCTGAGTTCAAATCCTGCCTCAGACACTTGACACACTTTATAGCCATGTGACTTTGGGCAAGTCACTTAACCCCAAATACCCTCCAAAAAGCAAAAAAAAAAAAAAAAGAGAGAGAGAGAGAGAGAAAGAAATCAGGACTATAACTATAATTCAGACACTTAACACAAAACTAGCCATGTGACCTTGGTCAAGTCACTTAATCCCAATTGCCCTGCCTTCTCCCTTCCAAAAACAAAAAGAGAGGGTATATACAAATGTTAGGGGTGGCTAGGTGGCACAATGAATAGAGCACCGGCCCTGGAGTCAGGAGGACCTGAGTTCAAATCTGACCTCAGACACTTGACACACTTACTAGCCATGTGACTTTGGGCAAGTCAATTAACCCCAAATACCCTCCAAAAAGCCAAAAAAAAAAAAAAGAGAGAGAGAGAGAAAGAAAGAAATCAGGACTATAACTTATTTAGAGAAAGCTAAAAAGACTTGCAAAAACTTGTAAAGAGTGGAATGAGCAGAACAAGGAGAACAATTTACTTTATGACCACAACACTAAAAATAATGTGAAGGAAACAACTCTAAAGGACCTCAGAACCCTAGACCATTTATGACTTTAAAATAGTGATGATAAAACATACTTTCCTCCTCTTGGTCTAGCAGACTAGATGAGGTACAAAACCAGACACTTGTTTTCAAACATGATCAATGGGTTTGTTTTACTTGCTTAAGCATATTTGTTTCACTTGCTTAAGCATATTTGTTTCCTACTATAAGCAAATCTCCTCCTTTCAGTTTTTGCACTTGTAAAATAAGGATTAATGTGTGCTGAGCTTCCCACATAAAGATGATTTGAATGACCACATTAGCTTTGAGCTCTCTTTCCCTTGTATGGAGATGGATTGGCCCTGAGCCATCTACATTCCTGCCACAGTGTGGTTTCTCTCATCCACAATCTGCTTACAAGAACAGTAGCAATGCAGATGACCTTAGCTTTCTATCCCGGGGCTTTCACTTTCTACTTCTTAAACTCTTCTGAGACCCCTGAAACCTCCTAGCCCTTGAGTTCAGAGGTTATCCTTGTCTAATTCCTAAATTTCTTTCTACCACCACCATCACCACCACCGACTGCCATCTGTTACCACTGTAACCAGATGTTCCCATTTGGTTACTCTTTCTTTCTCTTCTACAGCCCCCATTTAAGATAACCAGAGTATTCACTAGGATTTATTAACATATGGAAAAAAAAGAATATGTACATTTAGAAATGTTATGCCAGGATGAGGTTATTAGCAGGACATATAAAAAGAACTGACTCAATCTTGGACCACATGACCCTAAACTTCCTAATCTCTTTTATAATCACTTTTAATCTGGCCTGCCTTAGCTATTTATTCTGAGTTAGGCCAGTCCCACAGAATTGTATCAGCTCCCTTATGATCTAGATAAGAAGAGTGACTTCTTCCCTGATGAAACCATTTGCATCATCATTCATATAACACTTCAAGGTTTACAAAGCACTTTATAAATACGATCTCATGCTATTCTCACAAACTTGGAAGGTAGGTGTTATTATTACATTATTACACTTGACAGAGGTTAAGTGACTTGCCCAGGGTGGCACAGCTAGTAAATATTTGAGGTCATATTTGAACTCAGGTCTTCCTGATTCCAGGTCCAGTGCTCAATCCATTGTGTTACTTACTACAATTCATTTAGTAGATTCTATATGTCTTCTTACAATGCATCTAAGGACATGTTTGCATCTTAGCACTTTATAATTGCAAGTAAATAGATTGATATTGCTGTTAAAAAGTATATATGTGAAGGTACTAGCTTTTCCCCTTGGGATTCTACATAGGAATACTAACTCAAAATGTTCTACAACCTGGCCCCAATCTATCTTTCCCACCTCATTGGTTATTACTACCCTTCTCACATTCTGAAATCTAGTCAGCCTAGGCTTCTCTTTGTTGCTTTCATACAAAGCACTTTACATATACAATATCCTTTAATCTTTACAACCCTGTGAGGCAAGTGCTACAATTATCCCTATTTTACAGAATGGGAAACTGAGGTTGAAGGAAGTTAAATGACTTTGGCCAAAGTTCACAGAGCTAGTAAGTGTCTAGGGTTAGACTTGAACAAAGGTCTTCCTGAAGATAACTCCTCCTTACCTCTGCCTCATATAGTCCCTCTCTTTCCTTAAAATATGGATCAAACACCATTTTCTATGTGAAGTGTTTCCTGATTACCCCAACCAATAATGCCTTCCCTCCCAAACTAATATATAGATATAAATACACATATACATAACACCATATATAATATATTTCTATTACATATAAACACTATATAGTATATATATACACACTATATATAATATATAGCATATAGCATATATATGCTATGTATTATATATTATATATGCTATATATTAATATATATATTATATATTTGCAATGACAAGCAAATTAATACTTTGCCTCAACTTTGAGAGTATCAAGAGTCTTTGTTGGAAACCGTATACATTATGTTGCCCTTAATAGGCTTAAAAGAATTTGAAGACCCTCCTGCCCTTAAGAGGTCTAAGGTAATCACATGGAGCACATGGTGGGAGGAGCTTGCCAAAAAAGCAGAATAGGAAGGGTGGAACAGGAAGGAGCCTAGCAGAGAAAAGTTAGAGCAGAGTTTAGAGGTAGGAGGGCTAAAAGAATGTTTGTGATGTTGGTACTCTGTCTGCTGTTCTATGTTGATGTTACTTTGTCAGACAGAAGCATTCTGTCTGTTGATTTGTGTACTTTATCAGAAGCACTCTGTTGATCTGTTAGTGTTACTTTGTCAGACAGAAGCACTCTGTTGATTCGTGTTGATATCTCAGAAAGTGAATTGAGATGACAGTGCTGGTAATGTATGTAAATATATCTCTAGCTCTGTTAAGCTTAATGTGTGTAAATATTGTTATAGCCCTGCTAAGTTTTATCTTCCTAGAAACAGAAACTGTGAAAGGCTTAAAGTAACTCAGTCCCCGTGAGCTGAGATATGGAACAGGAGCAGAGAGATACTCATGATTGGCTTTATAATATTATATACATAAATACTACATATTTATAGTATATATATATATACATATATACGCATATATATGTATATATAGATATATAACTACTTTGTATAATTGTATTGTATCTATTAAGTCAATAACAAGTCAATAAGCATTTATTAAATGCCTGTGATGTGTCAGTCACTATGCTAAATACTGGGGATACTTGGCAAATGGCAAACAAATGTTAGTTCATGCTCTCAAGAACCTTACAATCTAATAAGGGAAACAATATGCAAATAACTCTATATAAACAAGACATAAACTGGATAAATTAGAGATAATCAATAGAAGGAAGACACTAGCATTAAAGGGGAGCCAGAAAGGCTTCTTGTAGAAAGTGGCATTTTATCTGGGACTTAAAGAGAGCCAAGGAAGCCAGGATGAAGATGCGAGGAGAGAGCTCCAGGCAGGGGGATAACAGATGAAATTTCTCAGAGTTGGGAGATGGAGTATCTTATTTGAGGAATGTCAAAGATGCTCATGTCACTGGGTCTTTGATTACATGGAAGGGAGTGAGGTACAAGAAAACTGGAAAGGCAGGAGAGGACCAGATCATGAAATGTTTTGAATGCCATACAGAGGATTTTTTTTTAATTAAATAGTATTTTATTTTTTCCAATTACATGTAAAGACAATTTTCAACATTTATTTTTTATAAGATTTTAAGTTCCAAATTTTTCTCCCTCCTTTCCTCTCTCCCTCCCCTCCTTCTTTCCCAAGATGGCAAGTAATCTGCCATAGCTTATACATGTGTAATCATGTAAGACATATTTCCACATTAGCCATGTTGTGAAAGAAGAAACAGAACAAAAGGAAAAAAAGCACACACACACATACACAAAAAACAAAGCAAGTGAAAATAGTATGCTTTAATCTGCATTCAGATTCCATCAGTTCTTTCTCTGGGTGTGGATAGCATTTTCCACCATGAGTCTTTTGGAATTGTCTTGAATCATTGTATTGCTGAGGAGAGCTAAGTCATTCATAGTTGATGACTGCACAATCATATTGAGAATTTTATATTGGATCCTAGAGGTGACAGGAAGTCACTGGAAATGATTAAGTAGGGGAGTGGCATGTGCTTTAGGAAGATCAGTTTGACAGCTGAACAGAGGATAGACTGGAGTTGGGGGGAGACCTGAGAAAGAGAGACCAACTAGAAGGCTATTGTCATAGTTCCAGGATGAAGTGATGAGGGCTTGCACAAGGGTTGTGGCGGTATCAGCATAGAAAAAGGGCATATATGAAAGATGTTACAAAGATAGAAAAATGAGGACTTAACTGACTGGATGGAGGACAGTGAGGAGTCAAGGCTGACACCTAGATTGTGGGCTTGACTGACTGGCAGGACAATGATGCTCACCCACAATAATTGAGAAGTTCAGAAAACAGGAGAGAGTTTGGGGGTGGGGGAAGATAACGTATTAGACATGTTGAATTTATCCTACATCTGTAGGACATCTAGTTCAAGATGTGCACAATACAGGCAGTTAGAGAATGAGCCTGGAGATAAGAGGAGAGGTTAGGGATAGACCTAAGTAGATTTGAGGATCATCAGCATAGAGACAATAATCAGATCCTTTGGAGCTGTGAGATCACCAGGTGAAGTAGCAGAAGAAAAGAAGAGAAGAGGGCCAGGACAGAGACTTGGGGGACAGCCTCAGTTAGTGGATATGACCTAGAGGAAGAGCCAGCAAAGGAGACAGAATGGTCAGACAGGTAAGAGGAGGCATAAGATTAGAAGAGTGTCACAAAAACTGAGAGAGAAGAGAGTAACAAGGAAAAGAGGGTGATCAACAGTGTCAAAGGCTTCAGAGAGGTCAAGAAAGATGAGAATTGAGAAAAGGTCATTATATTTCTCTCTGTCTCTCTCCATATATTTATCTGTTTATTCATTCATACATTCATTCCTTTGTTATTTATTTGTTTCTTCTGTCTGTCTAGTTGTTTGTACGTCCTCTCCCCTTCTAGAATGTAAGCTTCTTGAGGGGAGGAACTGCGTGTGGATTTCTTTTTACTCTCTTCATATCCCCAGCATTATAACACACTACTGGGCACATAGTAAGTGTTTAGCAAATGTTTCTTGACTGACTTACTTCACAAATTTTCCCTTTGGTATAGGAAACTTCTCTCCTTTTTGGATGTTCCAAAATTGTCATTGTTGGGGAGCAAGGTTTTATCAGTCAATCGACAATCATTTTATTAAGCACCTGCCATTTACCAGACACTTTGTGAACCACTAGGGATACAAGTACAAAGAATGAAATAATCCCCATTTGTATGAAGCTTACATTCTAAAAGGAAAGTATATAAGTGTGTGTGTGATTGTATATACACAAATAAACACATATAATATATACATGTACACGTGTGTATGTATAAAACCAGGGCACAACTGGGCATGCCCAGTTCAACTAACCAGGAGTCACCTTGAGGGACCTTTGGAGCATGTCTAGATTCTACCATGGAGAACTCTTGGTCCCCTAGCACACAGGTAGTGGTAACCTTCCTTGATTGGCTGCCTGCATCATTAAAACTAATGAAGAAGAACCCTTTGTTCTCTTTTCAGACACTCTCAACTATTGTGCCCTGATAGTGAAGATCCTAGCTTGAGGATGCCATTAAATGAACTGATATGAAAGGAAGGACTTTCCTTCCCCTGCTCCCTCTCTTTTACCCTGGTTCTGAGAACTGGACTTGGGGGCGTTGTTTTCTGTTTTGTTTTGTTTTGTTTGTCTTCCTTGGTTTTAGGTGCTAGAGGTGATCACCACAGGGCTACGAGTTCAAGCCATGGTGACCTCAGAGTGGGGATGGTGCAGCCAGTCAGTCAGCCCAGCATGGAAACCCTGAGAAGCCAAGAGTCCAGAGACTGGAGACCAAGGACTGCACTTGCAACTGGGACAGTGCTATATGAGAACTAAACTAATCTATGAGCCTAATCCCCTTCCCAGAGGCTTAAGTGGAACAAAGCAAGGAGGAGGATTATTCCTCCCACATGTTGGGGGAGTGAGTTTGTATATTTGTGATTATTCCTCTGGAGGTAAATATTTCTGTGTAAAAGTCAGTCTGACTGTTAGTGGTGAAATAGAACTGTGGTTCAGGGAACCATCCCCTATAATTGTGAGATTGAGAGAAATTGAGTAGTGGCTAGATATACTTGCAGAGAGCCTACATATATATCCCTTTGTCCCCTCAAAGGTACCAGAGAACCCTGGAGGAGGGGTAAAAGTCTAATACTCCTGGCCTTCAGGTAATGGAGGCCTGGGTAACCAGAGACACAGTGACAGAGAGAGCTACACATATATATATGTATATATAAGGAGTTTATGTATATGTGTGTACACACAAGGGCATAGACATATACATATAGGAAGGAGTTGTTATGTATGTGTATATTTACATTTAAAATATGAAGTCACCCAGGCTCACAACTTAGATATTATACTCAACTTTCACACACACACACACACACACACACACACACATCACCCTGTCCAATATGTTGACAAGTCCTGCTGATCTTATCTTCATAATATTTCTTGTATATCTCCATTTTATCCACTGACACTACCACCACCTTGGTGCAGGCCTTCATCACCTCACATCTGGACTATTGCAAAAGCCTTCTGCTTGCTCTCCTTGTCTCAAATCTCTCCCCACTCCAGCCTATATTTCACTCAACCATTTAATTAATCTTCCTAAAGTGACTGTGACACTTTGTTGTTGTTTTTAAGATCCTTCCAGTTTTATTGTTGATTTTTTTTTTACAGAATTTATTTGTTTATTTTTAGTTTTCAACATGCATTTGATGAGGTTGGACTCTGGGAGCCGCCTCAAGCTCTCCTTGAGTACTTGAGGTACAGGCTCTGGGAACCTCCCTTGGACTCTTGATTAAATCATCCCATTTGATCAGGCAATAAGCCTTACATTGTGGCTGAGCCCAAGCCTCTGTTACTAGACTTCCCACCTTTGAGCCATTCAAAGTGTCAATCCACCCTAGAACTGGCCTAGCCCACCATTGTCTGTAATCTCCAGATGACTTCCCACCCTTAATCACTCCTTGACCTCATTAACTCCTCCTGAAGACTCCTCCCCTAGATTCCTCCCACAACCTTCTGTATTATAAGACCCCATCCTGTCTTCATGTTTGTGAAAACTCCATGGAAGGGTGAGAGAACCACAGAATGCTACAGAAGAGTGAGAGCACCATAGAATGACCTAGCATAGACTTACTCTGTGTCTAATGCAAGCGAACTTTTAATAAATTTTACTTTTCTCCGGCTGAGAAGACAAGTCGAATTCATTTGGCAGGACCTGTTGTGTTGGTATTTGGGGGTCTCCAGAGCAACCCTAACTCTCTTAGTGGGTAACCTCTTCACACATTTTCACAAGATTTTGAGTTACAAATTTTCTCCCTATCTCTGCCCTACCTCCCATCCCAAGATGGCAAGCATATTAATTACCCCTTCCCCCAGGCTGCCCTCTCTTATATCCCCTCCATCCCCCCTTGACACGCCTTTTATTCAACCAATTCTAGTTAGTTCCTGAGCACTTCTAGGATCAAATATAAAATTCTTTTTGGCATTCAAAGTTCTTCAAAACCTGGTTCCCTCCTACCTTTCCAGCTTTCTTATTCCTTACACCTCACCTCTTCTAGGGTTGACATTGGTTTCCTTGATTTTCCTCAAAGAAGCCACTCCATTTCATGACTATGGACATTTTTTTTTTTTTTTGCTTTTTGGAGGGGAGAGGGCAGGGAAATTGGGGTTAAGTGACTTGCCAAGGTCACAAGGCTAATAAGTGCGTCATCGAGTGTCTGAGGTAGGATTTGAACTCAGGTCCTCCTGACTCCAGGGCCGGTACTCTATTTACTGAGCCATCCAGCCGCCCCTCTGGACATTTTAAATAAATTATTCTGGTTCTCTTCTTATCTAGGAGTTTTCAAATAAGAAGAAACTGATTAAGTTTAAAACTCCTAGAATACAGAATGGCCCTCTTCAAACTGCTTCAGTGAGTGACCCTAATTCAACAACCACAGAGATTCACTCACTTGAGCTCCATGGATTAAATTTACGGGTTCTTAAGTAATGAAGAAACATCCTGACTGAACAGCAACTAGATATCTCATTCATCTTCACTATACTACAGGAGAAGCAAGGGAACACAAACATAAAGAAGAATAAATTTTATCACTTCCAAGTAAGAATAATTCAGAAACAAACAGCTCACCTCCAAAATTCATAAGAGATGTCATTAATCTTTTCATTGGACATCACAAAACCCTCGGGGGGAGATTTCCATTCACTCTAGATATTTCTCATCTCTCTGTGAAGATTAAGTGAGGTGGTAAAGGTTGGGAAGAGTTGGCAAATGGAACAAGGTGATTTGTTAGTATAGACAAGAGGAGTCATATCCAGAACAACGAACAACATTTCCCAGGATCCTTGGTACCAAAGAATATTACTCACCAGGAGAATTATCAAGTCTCCATTTCCAAGGAAACCCTAAGTCTAGGGCCCAGGGTAATTGTATCATGAGTATAACCAATCCCCACTTACTCTGCCTCTTCTGCAGATATGGAATATTGAATAATACAATGAGGAAGAATCCTGTGCAAATGAACAGATCAGTCAAGCCAAGCATTCTAATTGGTATTAAGAGCTATTTCATATCTATATAAGATAAGATAATATATTATAGTATATAATTATATAATATTGATATATTATATATTTATATATCAATATATATTATAATACATAATATATATTATTCCTCAAAGATGGAAGTCTGAAAAGTCTTAAGCTAGCATGCAAGGGAGGTGATTGGGTGAAACTGCAAATGTGTCCCCAGACTGAAGAGTCTCTGAAGAAACCAGATGAATGCCTGCACCAGAGAGGCTTGAGTGGAGCCTCTGCTTAGCTGTCTTGAGTAAAGGGAGAGCCAACGCCCTGAGGCTGCAGATGACAGTTTTCTAGGGGCAAGGCCAGACTGGCTAAACTGAAGGCTAAAGCCTGAAAGCAAGACACAACAGAGATAAGAGCACAGCCATGTGCTCTACTGGGTAGCAGCCTGGGTGGAGAGATAAAGGTCCCAAGACTTCTCTCCACCCCACCCACCCAGAAGCTCACAGCCCTCCACACTGGAACTTGGACAAGGAGGAGAAAAGGAGCCTTGGCTGATTAGTGCTTTCTGAATAATCCTCAAAATTCCATCTCAGCACTTTATCAAAAGGCTCATCTTCATGAGGGAAGCAGCCAGCAAACAATCCCTGTGCATGTTTTCAAGTACACACTGGAATTGTGCAAAAGTAGGGTCAGCTAGGTGGCACAGTGGATTGAGCACTGAGTCTAGAGTCTGGAAGATCCACCTTTCTGAGTTCAAATCTGGCCTCAAACACTTCCTAGCTGTGTGACATTGGGAAAGTCACTTAATACAGTTTACTCATCTGTAAAATGAAATGGAGAAGGAAATGGCACACCACTCCAGTATCATTGCCAAGAGAATTAAGAGTCAAACATGACTGAACAGCGACAACAACAACAAAATACTGCACAAACTCTTGTCAGTTAATCCTAGTCCCACATTCCATGTTCTCTATGTGGGAGTTTAGCTGGTACCACTCTAGGAAGCAAGATTAAGCTGGTACCATCTAGACAGCTTAGATAGATGGATGGAGAGAGATACAGATATCTTTATTGATGTAGCTATATCTATCTATATAGATCTAGAGTTATATAGATAAATGTATCTATATCTATGAAGCTCTAAGCCAGATATGTCCACAATTTCATCTCTACTCACATCTCTCAGGTGCGGGCATAGTGTTTGTGCAGGTTCCAGTTAAACTGGTACAAGTTGTTCCAAATACCCAACATTCCACCTCCTGCCTTCATGCTTTTGCATGTTCTTCCCTCAAATAAGGAATACATTCCTGATTTATCTCTGCCCTTTAAAATCTCTAGCTTCCTTCAAAGCATAGCTCAAGCATCCCCTTCTACAAAGGTCTTTTCTGATTCCTCTCAACTATTAGCACCCTCTCTGCCTTCAATTTTATTTTGCCTTATTTTCTATATGCTTCGTGTTTACTTGCCTCTGTTGTTCTGCCTTCTCCCAGGAGAATGTAAGCACCTTCACGTCTCAGGGGTTGTTTCATTTTTGTCTCTATATTCTTCCCAGAACCTAGCACAGTAGCTTTTGAACAGGATGGTACTTAATAAATGTTTGCTGAATAGACTATTCAATTCAGCAAACCCTACAGAGTAAAACAGATAGAATGTTTACATATTTTCCCAGCCCTACCAAGTGGCTCTTTGGCAAACATTCACATTGACTTTCATCACACGTGTCTTTCTCACCATTTCAACAGCCAAGTTAAAAGGGCCATTATCTCTATAAACCTGGCCAAACACCAAACCACTTCCTTCCTACTTTGGGGAGTAGGAGGGAAGGAAGTGGAGGGAAAAGAAAAGGGAATAAGCATTTCTATAGTCCCTACTAAGTGCCAGGGACTATGTTGAGTGCTTTTTACAAATATTATTGTATTAGATCTTCATAACAACCATGCAAGATAGGTGCTATTTTATAGTTGAGGAAACTAAGACAAACAGGTTAAGTGACTTGTCCAGGATCATACAACTAGAGTCCTAATTCAAATTTGAACTCAAGTCTATCTGACTCCAGGCCCAGCCCTCTAGCCACTGCTCCACCAACTATCTCTCAGTATGGTACACTCATTGATATATAATTTCAGAGGTCATAGTGCTGTGTCTTACAGAGGAAGAAGGAAGAACAATACTGATTAAGAATTAACAAAGAGATATGGAGTAAGAGGAGCAGATTAATTTGTCAGGTCCAGTAAACCCTGATGCAGATTTTGAGAAGAGTATAGGGAAGGCTTGTTAGAATAGAGATGTCAATGCAAATTAAAAACAAGTCTAAGGTACTACATCACACCTATCAGACTGGCTAATATCACAAAACAGGAAAATAATAAATGTTGGAGAAGATGTAGGAAAATTGGAACACTAATGCATTGTTGGTGGAGTTGTGAACTGATCCAGCTATTCTGGAGAGCAATTTGGAACTATGCCCAAAGGGCTATAAAACTTTGCATACCCTTTGACCCAGCAAACACCACTTCTAGGTCTATATCCCAAAGAGATCATAAAAATGGCAAAAGGACTCATGTACAAAAATGTTTATAACAGCTCTTTTTTGTGATGGCAAAGAATTGGAAATTGAGGAGATGCCCATCAATTGAGGAATGGCTGAAAAAGTTGTGGTATATGAATGTAAAGGAATACTATTGAGCTATAAGAAATGATGAGTGGACAGACTGCAGAAAGACTTACATGAGCTAATGCCGAGTGAAGTGAGCCAGGAGAACATTGTACACGGTAACAGCAACATTGTACAATAACCAGCTCTGATAGACTTAGCTCTTCTCAGCAATGCAATGATCTAAGATAACTCCAAAAGACTCATGATAGAAAATGACGTCCACATGCACTGAAAGAACTATGGAGTCTGAATGCAGATGGAAGCATATTCTTTACTCTCTTTTTTTTGTTGTTTTGTTTCTTATTTCTCATGGTTCCCCACATTGGTTCTAATTCTCCTTTATAACATGACTAATGTGAAAATATGTTTAACATGAATGTATATGTAAGGCCTATATCAGATTGCATGCTGTTTTAGGGAGAGGGGGAGAGAAGGGGTGAAAATTTTAAACTCAAAATCTTACAGAAATGAATGTTGAAAACTTAAAATAATTTTTAAAAAAGAAAAAAAAACAGAGATATCACTGACTTTGTGATGATTTGATCATCTGAACACTGGGACTCTGGAAGTCTTCTGTGCCTTAAGAGCTCCAGAAGACTGCCGTACACCCCCTTACTGCAGGCCACTGTCCCCAGCAATACACAACCAGCACAGGGGAACACAAATGAGGCTCCTAGAGAAAGCCTATATAGAGGTCTCTCTCTTGCCTGGTTCTCTTGAATTTCCTCATGACAACACAATCAGTTTAGACTATGAGGACCAGTTTACAAAACTCCAGCCCTGGAAGTCTGGGCTAGCTCTGCTTATGTAAGGATGACTGTCAGCAGAGTCTGGCTTCTGGTTTGACAAACCTTTAATGCCATGTAATTGGGAGATTTAACTTGCTGAAGTCTTAGAGACTGGAAGTTGGGGGTAGGGAGGATACTTGTCTTCAAGTATTCAAAGGTTTGTTGTGCAAGCAGAGACTTGTTGGGGGGTGCTGTAGAGAGGGTTTCTGTTGGAGATAATCTGTAAAATCCTTTTTTTTTTTCTTTTTGGAGGGGGGAAGATAGGGCAATTGAGTTTAAGTGACTTGCCCAAGGTCAGTTGGTTTGTTTTGTGTTAAGTGTCTGAGGCCGGATTTGAACTCAAGTCCTCCTAACTCCAGGGCCAATGCTCTACTCATTGCACCACCCAGCCGCCCATAAAATCCTTTTAATATCTGAGATTCTAGGGATTCCTTGAGGCTAGTTGTCCTGCTTCTCTGATGATGGTAACAGGCCTCTTCTCCCAAACTTTATAATAAATGCATGAAGGATCCTTGCTCTTCTCTAAGTAAGAGCACATCTAGTCTTAGTATATAAGTCCTAGGGACTTATGTGAGACATGTATATGTTTAAGTGATTTGCCCAAGGTCACCACTAACAAGTAGCTGAGGCAGGATCTAAACTTAGGTTTTCCTATCTCTACACTCAGCACTCTAACCATTCAGCTACACCTAATTAGGTAGGGAAAGCTCCCTAGAGAAGGTAGAAGACTATAGTGCTAGTTGGACATAAAACCCCTCCCCCATTCCCAACTCCCTCCATGGAGTGAGAATGAGGGGAGTTGGCAAGTTGATAATGGTCAGATGCTGAAGCCTATCCATGGCATTGGCTGAGGTTTGGAGGGGACATGGTGCAATGAAGAAGGTCTGGCCAAAGAAGGAAGATCCACAACAGTAAAATCTCAGTTCCTGAGAAAAGAGAGGTGGCTCTGAAGAGGAAGAGGAGGTGGGGAGGGGGAGAAGGAGAAGAGAGAGGGGAAAGAGGTATGGGAGGGAAAAGAGGAGGATCAGTCCCTAGAGCAGCTAGTACAAAGTGAATAGGGACAAGGAAGAAGTATGGGGAGTCAAAAAATAGGTTGGCAAATAAGGGACAGGCAAGAAGATCATGGCTGAGCACAGAGAAAATGGGTACCCAACAAAATCTGTACTTGAGTAAAGAAAGAAAAATTACTGACACTAATCTCAGCGCCCAGTTCCATGCTTCTCCCTTATTTCCAAAGGGTTCTCTCCACTATTGCCCTGAGGAGTCAGGTAATTTAAGAATTACCATACTGGGGAGTCAAGGGCTTGGAATAGGATATTCCGGAGGTCAAAGGAGCTGGGATTAAAACCAAGAGTCACCTACCCAGCAAAACTGTGTATCGTGTTTCAGGGGAAAATAAGGCCATTCAGTGGAATAGAGGACTTTCAAGCATTCTTGCTGAAAAAACCAGAGCTGAATAGAAAATTTGACATTCAGATACAAGAAGCAAGAGAAGCATGAAAACAGGGAAAAGAAATCATAAGGAACTTATCAGAGTTGAACTATTAACATTCCTACATGGAAAAACAATAATTGTAACTTATGAAACCTTTCTCAGTAGTTGAATGGAATATATATATATGTTTATATGTGAGGGTATGTGGGCATATGAATACATATGTGAATGTGTGTATATATGTTTACAGGTATACACAGATTGAGGGCACAGGACCAATTTAACAGGAAGGGATGATGCTTAAAAGGTGAAGTTAAGAGGTGAGAGAGATGTAATGGGAGGAGATGGGGAGAGACAGAGTGGGGTAGACTATCTCATATAGAAGAGGCAAGGGAAGATGGTTGCAATGGAGGGGAAGAGTGGGAGGGCAAGGGGGAACGGGTCAACCTTATTCCCATTGAATTTGGCTTGAGGAGGGAATGAAATACACACTAAATAGGGTATCTCACCCTACAGGAGAGTAGGGGGGAAGGGGATGAGAGGGGGGATGATGGAAAGGAGGGCAGGCTGGGGGGGAGGGAAGTTGGAAGCACTCACTTTTGAAAAGGGACAGCATCAAAGTAGAGAACAGAACAAGTGGGAGGTGGGATAGGAGGGAGGGAAATATAGTCAGTTTTTACAATATATCTACTATGTTATTGTTTTGCATTAGCTACACATGTACAACCTATACTGAACTGCTTATCTTCCCAGTGGGGGTGGATGAGGAGGGAGGGGAATGAATCTGGAGTTCAAAGTTTTAAAATCTAATGTTTAAATATATATATATATATATATATATATATATATATATATGTGTGTGTGTGTGTGTGTGTATACTATTATTAATACTATTTTACATGTGGTTGGGAGGTGGGATGTACAAGCACTGGGGCATGGAGATTTCCTGGAGAAGTGGGGGGGGGGGTAAGGGGGAGGATATGTTAAAGAGCAGGTTAGAGGATGGGATGTCCTGTGGGACTGCTATTGTGGGTCGGTGGGTAGGGAAAAATCGGGGAGAAAATTTGTGGCTCAGGATCTGGCAGAGATGAGTGCTGTAGATCAGAGGTTAGTAAATCATTTGAAAAAAAAAAAGAATTACCATATTGAAGAGGGTACCCACTAAGAGGGTTAGGGTTGCTCTGAAGACCCCAAAATACCAACAGGCCGAGTCCTGCCGAATGAATTCGACTCAAGTCTTCTCAGCCAAAGAAAATTTATTAAAAAAGTAAAATTTATTAAAAGTTCGCTTGCATTAGACACAGAGTAAGTCTGTGCTAGGTCATTCTATGGAGCTGTCACTCTTCCATGGCCTTCTATGGCGCTCTCACACCACATGGTATGAGATGGGGTCTTACATACAGAAGGTTATGGGAGGAATCTAGAGGGGTCTAGAGGAGGAGTTTGGGGAGGGTCTTCAGGAGGAGTTAATGAGGTCAATGAGTGATTAAGGGTGGGAAGTCATCTGGAGATTACAGACAATGGTGGGCTAGACCAGTTCAGGGGTGGGAAGTCTAACAACAGACCTGCCTTATCAAAAGGGATGATTCAATCAAGAGTCTTAGGGAGGTTCCCTTAGCTGGTACCTCAAGGACTCAAGGAGAGCTGGAGGGGACTCCCAGAGCCCATACCTCATTAATAACATTCTCTTTTAACAAAGAAACTTAATCTCTGGGAGGATCAGAAGATTTAAAGGTGGAAGGGACCATGTAAATTTAGAGATCTTCTAATTCTACCCTTGGGCAGTTATTTCCAAAGATATTTAAAAATGAAAGTTATGTAAAATAAAAAGACAAGATCTTAAAAAAACAAACCTAATGGTGAACCAAACCCCAAACCGGGACAAGTCAGCCCAATTCCTTCTCATGTATCCTAAAAAGATGCTTTTGATGTGTAGGTGGCACAGTAGATAGAGCTGGGCCTGGAGTCAGGAAGACCTGAGTTCAAATGTGACCTCAGACAACTCACTTAACCACATTTGCCTCAGTTTCCTCACCCATAAAATGAGCTGGAGAAGGAAATGGCAAAGCACATTTTCTTTGCCAACAAAACCTTAAATGGGGTCACAAAGACTCAGACTCAACTGAAATGAATGAATAATAACAACAGATCCTACCTTCTCAAAATTTTCTTAAAAAAAAAATACAAACAAGGAAATTTGGGGCCCAGAATGATGACTTAAGCTCCAGCTTACACAGCTTATAAAGCAGAGGTAGAACCTAAACCCAGGTTTTCTGACTCCAAAGCCAGGGCTCTTCCCATTATAACATGTTTTCAGAAATTCTATGACATTGAAGAGGGTGCCCACCTTGAACTCATATTCACAGGTTGAGTCCCTAAGAAAGCAGGTGCTACATTTGAGTTCTAGAAATAACCTTCTGGGTGGCTGCTTCTACTACTGGAGATCACAAGTCTCCACTGGTGTGTTTATTATTAACAATCAAAAATTGTCACAATTATCTCTTGTAAGCCAGGGGACAGTGAATAAAAAAGTACCAGGCCTGCAGTCAGGAAAACTCATCTTCTTGAGTTCAAATCTGGCCTTAGACCCTTACTAGCTATGTGACCCTGGGTAAGTCACTTAATCCAATTTGCCTCAGTTTTCTCACCTGTAAAAATGAGCTGGAAAAGGAAATAGCAAACAACCCCATTACTTTTGCCAAAAGAGTCAGATGCAACTGAAAAAGACTGAACAATAACAATAAAAAGATATTTACTAAGGTATAATAGTAAGAATAATTGGTGCAAAGTATTACCCCACCCCCCAAAAAATTTCCCCTGTAGTGTATTCTATTATAAATACATATAGCTCTATAATATTATTATATTCTATTATAAATACATATTGCAAACTCTAAACTAATGTGCTGTTTTGTTGTTTGTTCTTAGTCTTGGAAGAGGATCCATGAGTGATATCTTTACTCATGGGTGAACTGGATTTAAGTGAGGCAGAATTACACAAGGTCATCAGCCTTGTTCTCTCTTTCTAAGTCAAAGTCCAGTGGCAAAACAAAACTCAGGCTGACTGGCATGGCCTGGGATGCAGTGGATGACCTTGGCATCTTCAGTGTCTAAGCTCTAAGCACTCCATAGTACCTACTACAACCACCTTCATGACTGTTGGAACAAATTGTTCTCCTCCATCCAATCCACTGGGAGAAATCTTTACACATTCTCCCTAACTCACTGACAGGTTTAAGGCCCATCAGTTACCCTCAACCTAGTTTAACCCATTTGCCAAGATGGTTTGCCAGGGTGTGGTCACTGTGCATGCTACAGCTTCTTGGAGTCACAGGTGAGAGTTGAGTGACAGGTGGACACCAAAGGTGGGTGAGCAACCCTGAAAAGGGTATGGCAAGCCCTCACACCACAGGTGCTGTAATGTAATGCCATGCACAGAAGCTTTCCAGAAGAACTGCTACTGTGAACAGCTTTTTTTTAGGTTCTGATTACTCAGTATAGTGATCACTCTATTCCATAACAAAAGCAAAACATCCATGGAAAATCAAGGTACAGCATAATTCAAAATACAGCATTCACTATATTTCAGCTTATCACAGAAAATCACAATATAATATTCACAACATAGTCTCAAAGTAAAATAGTCACTCTTCAGTTAATTCAATCAGTGTAATGGGAATGTAAATTTTTAAGATCTTCCCTGCCCCTAGGCTAAAGTCCACCTGGAGCCTGGGGTAGGAGACTTGTTTTTCAGTAGATACTTCTTGATTAGCCAGTGAGTCAGTAAGGTTGTTACATTCTCTGAGCCAGGAGAAGGCTATATAAGCCCTGGTGTATAGCTTTGTTTTGGGGCTCACTTTGAGAAGTGTTCTGTGATTTGATATGGATTCTGGGAAGCCATTGCCCAGAACTCCCCGGTTTGAAAAACCCAGATGTTGAAATCCAGATGTTGATTTGGTATGGATGTAATGGTTGGACAGTTTGGAAAGCTGTCTACTTGATCTGTTTGTCTTGATAATTCTACCTGTATACTTTGAAGTTCGGGGTGCTGACCTTTTTCCCCTGAACTAGGTAAATGATACATATCTGACTGATTAAAGTAAGCTTGTTAACCCATTTTGAGTTGCTTTCCTTTATCAAAGCAGATCCAAGAACCTGGTTGGCAACAAACCCTGAGGTCAATTGGGGTGCTTGCTGCTACAATCAGTCACTAATCAGTAACAATAGTCATGGTACTCAAAGTACAATCAGTCACTTATTCAGTAAAGTTTTACTAAGTATCACACACAAAATCCTCCACCCCTTAGGTCACCAGTAAACTATAGAAAAACAAAAACACCCCATTCACCCCTCTAACTTAAGGTACACAGGTAGTGTACATCTATGTACATCCATAGAGGCACATCTATGAGATATGTGAGCAGCAAAGGGTTACTTATAACTCTTGTTACTATGGGGTCTGGGCTCCCAAAGGGAGCCATGTCTCTGCTTTGTGGACAGCTCATCTAAGCTCCCAAGGTCTTCTCTTTTCTTTAGGCTGTAGCCAGCATTCCTCTCTTCCACAGTGGTTCATGCTCCCTGAAGTTGCCTCCTCCCTTGGGTTGCTGTCTCTCTGCATCTCTCTGTCTGTCCTAAGGTGTGTGTGCCTATTCACAGCTGAATGCATTGTATTCTACTGATTCAAAAACTCTAATGCAGG